>NC_051157.2:152784914-152904913 GCF_013339745.2 Dermacentor silvarum | reverse complement strand
GATAACTCTAAGAAAGCAGGGTGTTCCATTAAACATACGAATCATTTTGTGAAGTGTGAGGAAGGAGTTGTATACTGTATACCACTGAAGTGTGGGAAAGAGTACGTCGGCCAAACTGGCCGATGTATTAATGATCGCCTGCGGGAGCATAAGCTTTCATTGAAATATGGTTATGGCTCAAACCTGCCTCTTCATTGCAAGGCCTGCGGCAATGAAAATAAACAAGCATGTGAAGCAAGGCTTCAAGATACTACAATCTTGTTTAAAAGTAAAGACTCTGTGGCACGTGAATTGTTGGAGGCCAACCAGATTAGGGAGAGAGGGGAAACATGTGTCAGCTCCCCGTCTCTGAATATATACACAAATGAAAGTGTGTTTTTAGATAAGTTTTAGATTCGCCATTTCCTTCATGCATATCTTCAGTGTTCTCACGCGTGCGCATTCATACAATCAGTGTTCCGCCTTTTTCGTCCCCCCTCTCCCCATGGCTATATATTCAACCACCTTTGACCACAATAAACAGTTGCAAGTAGCGCCTGTCCTGTTTTTGTTCCTTCCTAATGTGCTGTCACTGTTGGCGCTTCATCTTTTGAAAGTGGATCAGGGGTTCCTCGTAGGGATCCTCGAGCAGTTTGGTCGGCCTTCTCATTTCCCTTGTGCCCAGAGTGTGCCGGGCACTACATTATTGCGTGGTGCCATTCTAGGGTGGTGCCTAGCATGCTGTGGATTTTGTGTGGAATGGTGCCCGTTATATATGAATGGACCACTGCCTGGGAGTACGTCAGGACCAATGGAGATTGTTCTTCTGCCTCTGCATCTTGAAAGGCCAGTGCTATGGCTGCTGCCTCCGTGCAAGCCAAAGGGGTCCGAATGGAGCCAGTTATCACTGTGGACTATTGTGAATTTGTTGCCACTCTATGCACGTCAGTGTAGTATATGTCTGGATTTCTTCCATGTTTGTTTTGTAAGGTCTTTGATCGTGCTTTTCTTCTGCGTTGGTTGTGTTCCGTGCTCATGTTCTTTGGTATTGCTGAAACAAATTTTCCCTCTTCGGTATGTTAAGCAGCAAAACTGTTTCTTCCCTGCTGTATTGCCCACTCAGGGGCATCCCACCTTTTACAGCAGGACCCTTCCTAGTTCTGTTGAATTCATATGCTGTCGGTGTGCCACGACCACCACCGTGGTATTATTCTTCATATGTGACGTAAATACCAAGAGCGTCCACTTCTTGATGCTCGTGTGTTTTGGTAGCTCCGGAGAAGCCTCGTATGCTGCCCTGATGATGGCGCTCACTTTGGTCATCTTGGCCTTTTTAGCCTTTGAAGAGGGAGGCGAGTCAATGCTGCAAGCTGGATCCTCTTCGTACTTGCCAGAGAAGTCATCCTTGATGGATGCTGCACAGGCGTCCTCGGCACCCCAAATGACGATGTCTTTAACGCTGTCGAGTGTGCTGTATATGCAGCATCATTTAAAACCAGTCTGAATCTCAGCTGGCAGGCCCCCTAGCACATTCTTAACCCATGTTGAGACTTTGCTTGTCTCCAATGATGGTCCCCAAACATACTTTATTAGATTTCTTAATACTAGTTTTGCTTTCTACTTTGTTGTGTATATTTACTACAGGTTACAAATAATGTACTAGTAAAGCAGGCGCCCATGTGCTGCTTGAACCCAGGCATGGCAGAGGAATGCCATTGCCTCGGTACTTTTGCTAGCTTTTTTCATGAATATAGGTAGAAATTTGTTGGTAACATAGATTGAGTAGCTTCATTTATTTCGAGAAATAGTACCTATGTACAGTAAATACAGTATTTTTGTTTGCATGTATATGATGGCTGCGTGTGAATTAATGTGCAATAAAACTTTGAAACCATCAATCAAAGGTGTATTTTCTATTTAGGAACTGTCTGACAGCATAATCAAGCATGCTTGATGACGCCACTAGGGATCGTATTCTCGGAAAATCACATTCGGAGGTAGTTTCACTTTTGCGAGAATCGGCACTGCATGCCTGCGCACAAGCGTCGGGAAAATGCAAGAGCTTTCGTGGGCCGAGCCATGAACTCTCGCGAAAGTGAAACTATCGCTGAAAGTGATTGCCAGAGAATACTGCCGCAATTGCGGCCTGTCGGAATAGAATGTTCCGACAGGATTACAAACCGACAGGCTGAAACCGACAGGCTGACACCGACAGGCCGACACCGACAGGCGGACGCCGGCAGGCTGACACCGACAGGCTGACAAGCCCACTGGCTTACAGGCCGACAGGCCAAAATAACATATAGCCGACAAGCCGACAGCCTGTCGGATTTTTTGTCTGGGTAGCAATGGCAAAAGCAGCCACTGTTCGAGCGACAGCGTCCGGGATAGCCGCACATTAATGCCATATTCCTACACCGTTACGGTGCTGTGCTGTCAGTTCGAAATTTCACCCGTAGCCTCTACGTATAAAATTCTCCACCCAAAATGACGTGATACTTTTTTTGTACTCCCGGTGCTCCTCGAAAAAACTCCGTCCAGCAACTCCGTGGTGCAAGCAACTCTTTTGATGAATCTGTGTGCGGATATCCTCGCGCAAGTACGTACTGTGAATAAAGCTTCTTACTGAGCGATGTGAATCGAATTGTTATCGCACAGTACTGTTTTGATCACGTCGTTGCTTCGGATATTGCATTAACATCATACTCCATCCAAGATACTGATTTAGGAGCATACCTGCTGGCTCCGAGCGTGAGGATTCGTTTGCCAGATCAGCGATATAGCTCCGCTTCACAATCGAGAGACATTGATTGGATGCTGAGCAAGTAGTGTGGTAAAAAAACGAATGAGTACGCAATTTTCGGTGTTACGTGGGCTGCTACGGGTAATGCTAACACGTAATAAATTGTTGTCACGCCACCATTCTTTCGCACGAAGCTAATTTTGTCATGAAGCACGCGCACTTACATTTTTCTTGCTTACTGTAACTAACGCACTACTTTTTGGCCGCGAACGCCGGCAGTGTGCGAAGTCGCTTCAGCACTCACAGAATGGCATTCTAAGTTTTAAAATTGATGTCATTAACGTTGTTTTTTTCACTATTCTGAATTAACAGTTTCGTGTGCATTTAGGTTTCATGTTGCTTTCACAGAGGCCGATCTCATATGTGCGAGCATGTGAGTCGTAATTCTGAAAACAGTACAACTGCTCGCTAGGCCGTTTCGGGGCACACAAAATCGTGGCTATAAGTACTGGCAGGGTTGCTTCTTGTGTTTCGCGTGTACGTTGGCTGTCATTCTGCTCCCGGTCACCAACGCGTGCGGACGCAGGATGGTTGGCTCCGAGCGAGCTGCGACAGCGGTCGTCAACGGCCGTGGTAGACCGTCGTTTTCCGTGCCCAAGGACTACAGGATTATTCTGCCCAACAGGTGAAGCTATGAAGCGTGCAGTCATGCCGCACTGCGACATCTCAGGTCGTCCATATCGCATCGAAGACTTTCGAAAGCCCTTACACCGGCGTCATCAAGGACGTTGCTGTAATACGTGCCTACCAGATGTCCCACGTCTGGCTCGTTAACCTGCGGACGGATGAAGCGAAAAAGAAGCTTATAGAAGCAGGAAGGTTGGTCGTCAAGGGTCGCCTTTGCATCGTCATTGACCCCAACAGGCAAGAAGTGCGTCTGAAGTTGCATTGGGTGGCGTTGGGTGTCACGAGCGATAACATTCGGAGGGCATTCAGTGAATACGGCGATGTGAAGGAAATGACCAATGACAGATGGAAAGCGGAAGGCTTCGAATGTGCTGACTCTCTGACAAAGTTTTTGCGATTGTTTTTGAAAGAGGGTATTGCACTGGACAACATACCGCACCAGATGCGCCTTGGCAGCGGTACATGTAGTGCCCATTGTGGCGCCAGGATGAGCCCCTCTTTGCCTTCGTTGCAAGCACACGGATCATATACGGCGTGATTGCAGGGTACTGAAGTACAGTGTACTAGAATTTTTCTAGTGCGCTGTAACCGAAGTAACCTTTCATGCGTTTTGGCCATGGACAGGAGGCATGTACTCGCAGCTACGCCAAAGCCGTGGGCAGATCTACGGTTGTAGACCAAAGCGAGCTAGTCAAGGACGAGGAAGAGGCAGAACAAGCTGCGGCACCTGCGACAGCTGACAAGTGCGGAGCCGATCAGGGAGCTGACAAAGAAGATCGCGTCTCGGGGCTGCAGACGCCGGCCATGACGGTGTCCAGCGTCGGTGAGCACCAAGAGTAGTAGTAGTGATTTTATTGAAGAAGAAAGTGACGCCTATTTCTGCTGCCCAATAGGGAGCACGGCGCAGCGTCAGGGGAAGGGGAAAAAGGAGATAAAGATGTTGAAAGGAAGGGAAGAGAAGAAGAAGCAGCAAGAGTCTCATCCGATCATGGAGGAGGCTGGTGATGGAGGCGATGGCCTGCTAGGGACGAGCGCTTAGCGATGGGCGGAGATTCCGTTCAGTTCCACAAACTCCAAAAGGCTGTGGAGACTGCTACAACGAACGCGGTTAGCGTTGGTCCGGTGCTCCAGGATGAGGGCCCCACGGGAGAGTCCTCGGACGCGACCAGAGTCTCTCAAACGCAGCAGGAAGCAAGCATAAAGCCAGCGGTCGACGAAAGTGCTGTGGGAAATATGGACGCGGAGACAACCCTGGCAAAGCGTCGCCATGACGACGAGAGTGCAGTGTCACAAGAGCAGCGTCTGAGGCAGGTCCAAGCTTCGCTGTAAGCAAATGGGGTGAAGAATAAACCTCGCAGCGCCGTTCGGACGCGCGCGTCGTCCCTTACAAGGGGCGGCAAAGAGGAAGCCCCAACCAGACGTACGCGCCACTATGGCGACTGCACGAAGCGTCGAGATGGGAAATGAGGGCGTCCTGCCGGCGGTCTCGTCCGGCAGGAAAATTGTGTCGTTGGAAAGGTCCCTGCGCGTAGGAACAATTAATGTACGAGGATTAGCGACTAAAAGAAGGTAAAATCAGTTGTATCGTATTGCGATGGAACAAGAATTCGATATAATCGCAGTGCAGGAAACTAAAGTTCAAGGTGAGGACCAGACCGACGGCATGTTACGCCCGTTCTCGGCGCATTATAGTGTGTGCGTCAGTCATGCGGTGGGGACGTCAGGAGGGTGTGTATTATTTGTTCGTAGTTGCTTAGGGATTGTTATAGAGTCTGTTATAAGCTGTCCATCGGCCTGCTTTGCAGTTTGTGACTTTGTTTTTGCCGGCAATGAATGGCGCGTGTTTTGTTTGTATGCTCTAACTGACGTTGCACAGCGTCTAGATTATTTCGGCCGCATTAGTGAGTATTGTAACACTGATCGTATACTGATCCTTCTCGGCGATTTTAATTGTGTATGTTTAGCACGAGACAAAACTAGTACTACGCCGCACCGTGAGACTAGCACGATGAAGTTAATGGATATCATCAACGATTTCGCTCTGGAAGATGTGGGAGAATGTATTACCAGTGGGCATAATCTCCAATTCACGCATTTTCAAGGTTCTAGTCACGCACGCTTAGATCGTGCATATGTGTCGCTGGATATTGTGCCTCTGTGTAAGGATTATTGCGTAACACCCCTCTGCTTCACTGACCATTGCCTCGTGATGTTTAGCATTTGCAGCAAAAAAGAAAGAAAGGGAAAGTTTAACTGGGATTCATGGAAAATAATAATAAACTACTTGATGACGATGTTTTCAAGACTTTAGTACATGAGGGCATACAAGAACTGTACCGTGGCAATAACTCAGAAGTTGGGCCGAAATGGGAAACATTTAAGCAACAAATTAAAATGAAAGCTGTAGAAAGAAGCAGCATACTTAAGCATGAAGAAAGAATTCACGAGAGACTGTTACGTTCGAACTTGCAAACTGTTGTCAAAGAAGAGTGACTAACCCCTGGAACTTTTAAGGGAGATATCCGTGTTGTAAAAGAAAAATTGGAGTTGTTAGACATGGAAAGATTTCGGGGTGCAATTATAAGAGCGAGAGCAGAGAAAACGGTAATGACCGAAAGGCCTAAAAAGCGCGCACTAGGGACGGAAAACAGTTACGCGCAACGTAATATAATTGCAGAAATAACTTACAATGGTGCCTTGACAAGTGCTAAAGACTAGATTGAGAAAGTCTTTCAGGAGTATTACAGTGCTCTGTTTTCTTTAGGTACGGTAGATAGCGATCACTCAAAAGTGAATTTTTGGCCTTCATGCCACAATTAGATGACGAAACAAAGGATAGATTGAAACTTTCGATCTTGGTAGGAGAGGTAGAGAAAGCAATCGAAGACCTAAATCCCGGGAAGTCCCCTGGCCCTGACGGGCTAAGTGCGGCTTTGTATAAGACCTTCAAGCGAGAAATATCTCCGATATTGGGGCGCTTATTCAATGAGGCCTTTGAGTTTAAATCTCTGCCTCCATCATTTCTCATTTCCCATACCATTTTTATTCCGAAAACGAACGATTCTATTGAAGTTCGACAGGTGTCAGCCTATCGTCCTATCCGTCTAACAAATATACATTACAAGGTCATTATGATAATAGTGGCTAGAAGGTTGCAAAGCGTAATAAAATAGTGGGCCCGCATCAAACATGTAGAATAAAGAGCGGAAGCATCTTTACCAACATTCACAAAGCGAGGTGTGTATTTGAGTGTTGTGACGTCATGAAGGGTGCAGTTTCGATGCTCCAGATTGATTTTGAGAAGGCCTTTGACCACGTGCCACATGACTTACTTATAACTGCCTTAGAACATGCAGATGTTGGCACAGTAATAACTGAAGCTGTTCGTATGGCGTACAGTGGTTGTAGTACTAGGCTCATTGTTAACAAAGCTCAGTTCGCCAAGGTTGTCTTATTTCCCCTCTCCTTTCTTGCATGTTTATTGAAAGCTTTTGCCTAAGTATTATAAACCGCAGTACAATTAGTGGCTTCAGGCTACATGCATCTCAAGTACGCGTTCTGGCCTATGCAGACGATATAGGTTTTTTTTGTTCAAATCTCGAAAGTACAGCGGATGTTATTACCATTGTAAAACGTTTTTGTCAGGTAGCGGCAGTGCAATCAATTGCGGAAAATGTATTGGTTTTTTGCATGGCGATTGGGATCTCACGCCACAGTTTTTCCTCAATGTGCAGTGAGTAACAACCCCGGTGAAGTATTTAGGCGTACCCGTAGAAAATTACACCGAGAGTGATCCCTATTGGAGGAGACAGAAGAAATCCGAGAAAAAGCCGAGAAATGGAAGGGCAGACATTTATCAATCTTTGCTCGTGCAACGGTTTGCAATTTCTTTTTCATTAGTAAATTGTGGTATCTGTTGCAGGTGCTCTACTGTTCTCGAGTGAATGTGCCAAAACTTCATCGAGTTTTTGCCGTGTTTATATCGGGATCGACATGGGAACGAACAAGTCGGACAAACCTTTTTCGGCATGTTCGTGATGGGGGCTTAAGCTTATCGCATTTATTTCTGAGGCAGCTTGTAAATCGTTTTTTGTACCTTCGAGATGTTCAGGATCTTTTCCTGCGCACAGTTTGCCAAGTACTACTGGTCAGTGCTTTGCCTAACTTTGTCATCTCTTCAATCAAATGGAAGGTCGACTACAGGGTTACCTTAAAGAGGTTGTTGAGCCGTGCCGCTTCCTGGAGGTCCGTTTCTCGATTGAATATTTAAGCGCAGTGTCTCGTAAAAATTGTATAATGATTTATGTGATATTGTTCTCCCAATTCCATTGTACCGGACTCATTTCTCTGGAGGAAAGTGGCGCAAAGTGCTGAAACGTGTAAAAAGCATGCCTATGCTTCCTGGGGTGAAAACCTTCTTCCTTAAATTACATACAGGCGTTTTCCCAGTTAAGACTTGGCTTTCTGATTAGGGATTCTTCGTTCCATGGGGTGACCACTGTTTCTTGTTCCGGAAACCTGAAACGATTGAGCACGTGTTCCTGGAATGCTGGGATGGCGTGTTCTTCTAGGAAGTCCTGCAAGGGACCTTAAAGAAGGATTTCCCTTTGGATGCACAGGGAATAAGGTACCTAATTGTTGATAACGAGGATGGTTTTCCATATGATATTACTATGTTAATGGTTCTGCATAGTATTAGGACGTCACGCATGGCTGTTCGCCATGCAGACGTTGATGCTCGCCCTGCAATAGAGCACTTTCGCGAGTCTCTCATTTCATTTCTCGAAATGGAAAAAGTGAAAATGTGTGTACCTGATTGGGTGCCCCGTATGGAATGCTTGTTACACATGAAACAGTTATAAAATTATGAATTTGTCACTACGTGGTTGACTGTTATAACAATGCAATAAAGAAAAAAAAAGTGTACGTTGGATGTCTTTCGAAGTTCTTCATCGGATGATTCTCAAATGTTTGTGTTATGTATGTCATGGTTTGTCTGGTCTCGCTCGCTTGTTTCGCAGAATTTGGCTTATTCTTTTGCGTATATTTTGAAATTTCACCCTTAGCCTCTACATATAAAATTCTCCACGCAAAATGACGTGATACTTTTTTCATACTCCCGGTGCTCCTCGAAAAAACTCCGTCCTGCCCCAAGTAAAAAAATAAAAATGACAGAAATAAAAACTCCGAAGACACCACGCAAAAATTCCGCCCGCACGGAGTAAAAATTATAGTCCGATCATTCGGATCATAATAAACTCTCAACCGGGGGGTCGCTAGAGGACAAGCGTTATACTCCCACCTGAGAGTTATTTCTGTTTACAGTGTGGTAGCACAAACAGATACACCGTCTAAAGCTTTACAAAAGCGTGTCCATAATTTGCTCTAACATGGCAGGCACATTGCCTCAGGCCAAACGATATAACTCTAAAGTAGTAGAAGTCATCAAGTGTAACAAATTTCACAGTCCCTTTCGACGATGGCAGCCTGCCAGTAACAAGATCGCAGGTTGAGTGAGTAAAAATCTTGGAGGACACTTAAGCATCGCCTTTAAGACTGGAACGCGAAAGTATTCAAATATCCCTGACTGCTACTCACGCTTCCCGGCAACTGCAAGTGATGTAACCACAATATTTACCTGCCAATGTTGGCGGTGAACGCTATCCACGAAGGCGAGCTTTCTGATTTTTTTTTATCGCGATAGCGTTAAGGACCCCGTGTCACAGAAAAACCGGCGTTGGTGTCGGCGACGGCGTACACATCTGCGTCTGGCGGAAATAATCATGCCGAATCACGTCATCCCGAACCACCAAGACCGGGCGGGCACTTCGCGTGGCGCAAGGCGTTAGTGAACAAAAATTACATTGCTCAAAGTAACATTCGTCAGAAAAATCGTTAAGTACTACTTAACCACAACCTACAGACGTGATAGCGTCGGATTGTACTTTAAATATACGAGAAAAAAACCTGATAAGCAGCCAGGGATCTTTGAAAGCTATTGCATTCCACTCTTAAAGGCGAAGCTTAATCATCCTCAAATTCTGATGGTGTTACGCGGCACATTGTTTTTTTTTTCTTTTTTTTTCCGGTAAGGCAGGATCAGCCATCTGGATCGCCATGTCGATCGTGTTGCAAGGAAGCGAGCCGCGCGTGCCGCTACCCCTAAAGGTCTCAAACGGCAGCTTGAAAAGGCGTTTTGTTTTACTTTCCGCGTATCAGAATTATGTTTTCTCGTACATTCAAACTACAATCCGACGTTATCATGTCTATAGGTTGTGTGTAAATGCTACTTTATGAATTGTCTGACGAATTTACTTTGAGAAATTCAATTAGTTAAGTAACGCCTATGCGCCACGAGGAGTGCCTGCGTGGTTCGGGAGATTTATTTCTCGAGCGAACAACGCCACCAACGCTGACACCCACGCTTACACCGTTACCTGATTTTTTGTGACACGGGACCTTAACGCTATCGCGTTATTATAGGTCGCGCAGTGAAGGCAGTCCCGAGCCTCATAAATGCGCGGAAGCGCATAGACATCTTTCTTGGTGAGCTCATTCAGATGTCCATAATCTACGCAGAAGTGCCAACTCGTTTGTCTTTCGTTTTAATTAAGACAACATGGGAAACCTATGGACTCGTGGATGGCTCAGTAATGTCATTTATATCTTGTCGACCTTGTGTTCAATAAATTGTTGCTCAGGTGATGACACGCGGTAAGGTCAGCGGTGAATTTGAGACGCATTGCTAGCTTCTTTGCGATGTTTCACAAGAGAGTTTGGATTAAGGCACGCTCGTAGTATTAACTATAGTAGGGGATTAGCAACGGATGGAGGCAGTTCACATGCGAGGGCAGAAAATCCAGAGCAATCATATTTCTGATATCTTTCTGCACTCACGGAAAACGGGGGAAAATCGCCGAAAGAGGATCAGGTGACAAGGATGAAATCTGGCACTGCTCGGCGGGCGACAGATTGGCCAAAGCATTGCCTTGGGAAAGAACTTGAGGACAGAGTACAATATTAAGAGAGGCATAAAAGTCTTGTGAGACGCAACGAACACACTGGTGTGAGGAAATGAACAGCTGTACGACGAAAGAACGCGGGGAGACAGCGGATCCACCTAGTCACCATCCTGTACACTGGGGCAGGGTGCAGGGGCAAGAACGGTCGTTGCGATGGGCGGCGAACAAATAAACTCGGCAAAAAAGAGCTGCTTCTGGACTCTGTCAGAAACAAACGACACATTCAATGGCACGGTACCTTTATGACGTGTTCGCCACCTTGATTGGTCGAAGGAGACTGTAGCTTCCACAGTGCAGCACGGAAGTACTGAAACAGAGTATACGACCCCAATCTCAGAAGCCGAGTGTCTTACCTACTGGGCTAAATACCTACGTTTGAAGAAGGTGAACATATATCTCAACCATTTGAATGTGTTGTGCTGGCGCTACAAAACAAATGTCGAAGAAGAACCGTTTCTATGGAGGCTTTTTGGAAAGATTTAGAGATGGTGGAACAAAAGCGATCTCTTGGACCACCTGTAGAGCCGACCTAAAGCCTTGTAGACATCAGGTAAATTCCGGTTCTACCAAAACTTAATGCAAAACCACCACATCCTCGATGCCCTTCAGTGGTCGCGGGATGCGCCATCCGTTGGGGCGTTCCTTCAGTGACCCAAATGCCACCGATCTCTGAGGGATCATGCGCTTCGCTTCGTTCAACACAGACAAGCAGTCGATGAGTTGATAAGTATGAGAAGGAGTGATGAGGGGTTATAAGGGTGCCATCATGGTTGATAATGGTTTGACGCAGATGGACAAAGTGCTAAAGAGCGATAAGGGCGTAAAACGGTGGGAGCAAGTCCGATAAGGCTTACAAGGCCTGATAAGGGATGATCAGGGTCGCATCATGTCCGATAAGGTTTATAACGACCGCTAAGGCTTGATAAGAGTTCATAGTGATTGGACAAAATTTGATAAGATTGATAATGACAACGGGCTGCATGGAGTTGAGCATGTGGCACAATGCTTAAACATACGATAAGTACAATAGATTTTCTGCATGCTGTTTTTTTTTACTTCGACCAATTGCTTTCCTTGAAAATGGTATCAGCAACTGCTAAGACGTTATATCATATCAATATGATATATTAATGGGATATTGTTATAGCTACCCTTTTTGTGATATATTTCCGGGACGTGTAAGCATTTTCATTGAATGTGCAGTAGTGCATGCTGACAAAAGACTACTGCTCATGATTGTAGACCCTTCTGTATATTTTAGTTTTTAGTAAGTACCATATGTGGAGAGAGAGAGAAACTTTATTTGAAAAATGGAGAAGGCGTACATGTTCTAGAAATTGCGTGTCCTTGAAAAAACGCCTCAATTCAAGGGCACCTCCATTTTCATGATTACAATATATAAAGAATGCAAAATACTCTTAGTAAAGCTTCTTTTGTCCCCTAATAAATACATTTGTTCAATTTCAGAAAAAAATGATGCATTCTAACGAGTCTCGGAAGCTTTAAAAAATTCATTTCCCACAGATTTACAAGCAGTACGTTTGATGGTATCCCTGTTTATATAGATTTTTTTAAATTTTCGCTTAGAAGGAAGTCTGGCGCTGCCATATGTGCAAGCTCTTGAACAGGACCCGTAATAAATAATTGACTTACTGCACTATCTAAAAAACAAAATATTTTATGCTGAATTTGGTAAAATACCAGTCAGTTGGCCTGATGTCGTGTTAAATAAATCTCTACATGTCATTCTGCAATAACTGAATTAACCCTTTAACATGAAAGATAAGAAAGACTTAACCTAGAATAGTTTTATTACTTTAGTTCCTCTTTACATTACTCAGATACATAACAATTGAAATAATCAACAGTTTCTCTAAAAACTAAACGAGATGCCGTAAGTCAAATTTATTTTTTGCCAAGTTCTGAAAGGTAAATGTATGGTCTGAAACTGGTCTCTGGCACTTGCGTTGGCAAGGTCAATGTGTCCTACTGAGATGCAGCTTTATGAACTTAAGAAAGAAGGGCTTGCTTAAAAACGGAAAACAAAAAAGAAACAGCAAGTTTTGCACTAGGCCGCACAGAGCTCGCGACACAGCAAAGCTGGCCGACCGATTGCGTCATAGACTAAGTGATACCTGGCATAACCAAGCTCAACTCAGGCATACGCGTAGCAACACCGCAACGACCGCCGCTTCGCGTCGGAGCCCGGCACGGCGGCTTTTGCCGCGGCACCGGGGTACAACCGACTGCGCCGCCAAACATAGACGAAAAAAAAAGAAAATGGTGATTAAGAAAAAAACAAGCTTCTTACCAAGGCGGTCTCCAAGCGAGCATCGTAACCAACAGGCCACACAGCCCCGCTTCGAGAGCATGCATTCAAGCAAACCATATGATTGCGTTCGAGCGACGCCGTTTTCGCCGAAAAAAAAGAAAATGGTGAGACGTCATCGAGGTGGGGCCCTGCCCCTGCACGGATTTGTTGTGAAAACAGTCGCACCCGCGACGCTCGAGTCAATGCTGATGATGATAGTTTCGTGAAACGCGCGCGGGAGCAGTGACACGAGCGCTAACCGAGGGGCGCCAACGAGCCAGCTGCGGAAGAAGACGACGACGCTCAAGCCTATGCTGATGATATAGTTTCGTGAAACGCGCGCGGTAGCAGTGGTACAAGCGCGTTCCGAGCATAAGTACGAGTGCTAACCGAGGGGCGCCAACGAGCCAGCTGCGGAAGAAGACGACGACGCTCGAGCCTATGCTGATGATGATAGTTTCGTGAAACGCGCGCGGTAGCAGTGGTACAAACGCGTTCCGAGCACAAGTTCGAGCGCTAACCGAGGGGCGCCAACGAGCCAGCTGCGGAAGAAGACGACGACGCTCGAGCGTATGCTGATGATGATAGTTTCGTGAAACGAGCGTGGTAGGAGTGGTACAAGCGCGTTCCGAGCACAAGTACGAGCGCTAACCGAGGGGGCCAACCAGCCAGTTACGGAAGAAGACGACGACGCTCCAGCCTATGCTGATGATGATAGTTTCGTGAAACGCGCGCGGTTGCAGTGGTACAAGCGCGTTCCGAGCACAAGTACGAGCGCTAACCGAGGGTCGCCAACCAGCCAGCTACGGAAGAAGACAACGACGCGCGAGCCAATGCTGATGATGATAATTTCGTGAAACGCGCATTCTAAGGCTGGCCTAAACAGCTTCACTGTTAAAAAATTAGCCGCATATCTGCTTGCTTCGCTGCAAATGAAGTCGAAAGATTTTCTGCCACCCCTGATACGTAACCCCCTCTCTTCTCCTCCCTTATACCCCTCACGCTCTTCCCCTCCCCTCTCACTTCTCCCATGATGGATGCAATGGAGGTTCTGCTGAATTCAATTCCAATTTCCCGCGTTCGCCTTGCTCTCGCGCTATCTGTTGGGACCCTTTATTACTGTTGGCTTAAATCCGGCTACAGAGCCAGGGTTTCAGTCGGCTTGTATTTAACGCGTAGGTCTCTTCGACACCATTTGAACGACAACGACAACGCGTTCATTTTTAATTTACTAACGTAAAAACACGTCCTGTGCGTATTCTTAATTAGATGAACGCTGCGGATCACGGTTATCTACATATATTTTGCCTCAAGTAGGCCTTAGGTTTCCTCTACCCTGTTAAATGTTGACGTGTATGACCCCGTGCAACCAGTGCTAGTAGCTTGGTTGGTTTTGGCCAGGCGGTCGAATCGGTTTTGCTCGGGCGATTGAATCGAGTGACAGACAGAGTTTTTCGCGTTTAGGTAGCCCACGAAGGACTATCGTCTTTAAAAAGTTTCGCATTGGCGAGAATATGACCCCCACGGGAGCTAAGCCTGCAGGTTTTGTCACCAAAGAATTCTGCTGCGGCTCACGCTCGACATTTTAGCGAACGCCACTCTTGAGCGGGTAGATAAATAAAGGTAAATTCCATACAGTTTCTAAATAAAAAACCTAGAGGGAAAAGTGGCGCTAGTGTCTACGAGGGTTCTCCTGAACGTCGCCTCAACCTACATGGGAATGATGGGAAGTACAGGCTTCGGATTGACTTCCGTCTTGAAACTGGTGGCGTTTGCATGTGGCGCAGTAAACGAAGCTGTATTAAACCATTTTCGTGCAAAAATTAATCTTATTATGTTGTGTTTTATATAATGCATAATACATTGAATAAAATTTGTATGATTTTGAGATTGAAGCATGGTTTACCACCAGGGTATGCATCGTTCTGCCTGATTTAGCGCCATTGAATAATTATTTATTTACTTTCACAACAGCAATAACAACCGTGCATGTGCTTACATAAAAAATACTCACCAAATATTTGTGGGAATAAAAATTTTGTATTATGAGAAAAGTGTTGCGCCTTTGAGAGAAATGTTACAAGTGTCGTCTACTACGACGTCTGGTCGCTGCGAACGCGGGGAAAGTGAACTTTTCTCGCAGACGCACTTGCGTCTGCGCAGACGCACTTGCGAACTCTCTCGCTTTTCCGAAAGGCTGCATCGGCTGTCACGATTGATGAACGTCTTCGAGTACTTATAACACATCTGCTGCAGTGCTATCTTGGACGCTTGTGGCCTCTTACGAGCACTGCTTCACTATATTTTATGTTGACGTGCCGCTTCTTCTGAAGTGCGCGCCAGCAACTGTTATGTCGTGGCTTTGCGCTTAGCCGTTTTGCGACAGCAGACTACAGCCAGGAAGCAGCAACCTTTCCTACCACAAGTAAGTTTGTGTTCTACGGATTGTAGCAACTGCGCTTGGAGCAAAACTAGCGAAACCAAAACTGACAAAAAATTACCTGTAGACTAGTTCGCCAGTCAACAGAATACCAATCCGTAGCCGGTACTTCCTATCATTCCCATGATAGTTGAACGATCGCAGCGCCACATTGCCCTCTAGTTATAGTAATATGAAACTCTATGGTAAATTCAAAGGCACACACTAATTTTTGGATTCGTCTAGCATTTGTAGATGCATTTGTTAGGTCAACAATATTCTTGAACTATATACCAGTTAAAGCGTTAAAGGATGAGACCCAAATGGCTCATTACATTGTTAATGAATGCTCTTCGTAGGAAACGTCCTTCACTCAAAGGTTCCTGATTTTGCTTTAACACTTAGTGTACGATTCATACGTTAATTTCCTTGTCTTGGCACTTAACTAAAAATGCAAGCACTTACTGTTTTCCTGAGCCGTAAAAGCAGGCATCAAGTGCGACGCTGAAAAATGAACAAACGTTATAGTTTATCACGTAATACAAAACACACTGAATTCACTCAAGTACAGGATGATATAATAATAAAAACCCTCTCCAAGCAGACGTGGCACACAGAAACGTAGACAGAACAAGAATGCACCGATCTTGTGCTGTCCAGTTAAAAGTTTTATGTGCAGCGGTAAGGTCCGTCCATGCTGGCTAAAGTTGTGATAGCTGGACTTATCTTTGTCAAAGACAACCTTATAATCATTGACCTGTTAGTTGGAAGGGATTAATCGCCCTTCACGTGCTCTTGCTATCGGCCGTGGTTGCCTGTAAAAAATTATGGTTTATCCCTCTTTCATAGGAATAGGTAGAACATGAAAGTGAAACGTGTCTTCACAGAAGCTCTTGCATGCTTATTGTATGTGAACAATTATTTTCCAGTAGCCATCAGTGGCACCCTACCACTGCACAGGGATCCTCGACAACTGCCACACAAACGAAACTTCTCGAACAACTCGCGACCGATGAACAACCCTCTGAGGCACTGATTACATGCGCCGGAGTACTGCGCAAGTCTGCCATTAACCACAGGGGTTAGCAAGCCGTAGAAGCAAAACCGAACGTGTTGCTAGTAAATCACTTCGTTAACTCACGGTCGCTGCAGTGAAAGGCTCACCATTTGCGGGTCGGCGACCGTGTTGCTTGCCGCGGGGCGTCCTGTTGGCGAGCGGCGTTCTGCTTCCGAGTCGCATCAGCGAATGTACGAGCATTTTGGTTCGGCTCCATAATGTTCTTGGCAGCCAGTTGAGTTGCGACGCGTTCCGCTTCGCGAATTCGAGTGCTATAGTTAGCAGCTAGCGCCGCGAACGTGCAAAGGCGTTCTGCTTCACGCTGGCGTGTCTCTCGCCGCACCAAAGCGATATTCACCCGTCGGTGTCGTTGCCTTCGCGCGACGCTTAGCGCAGCAGTTTTCTTAGTTGGTGCCACCGCAAGCGAAGCAGTAGGCGGCGTGTAAGCACTGCTGATGCATGTTGAAGCTGCACTCCGTAGGCGCCGAGGTGTCGCAGGCTAATCCGACGCGAAAAACAAACCATGTGCGGAAACTGCGTCGTCGCTTCAGCATATCCCGCGTTGGAGCCTCCTGTGCGATAAGAGAGCAGAAGCGCTCACTCTTTGGTGTCATGATGCAACACTACGCTTCACCGCTCCTAGATGGCGGCATAATTCCTGTCAAGAATTAATGTTTTACGCGTTCGCCGCGCACGTTACATCCGTTACAGGAAGTTGATCGGGGACCCCGGTATAAAACACTTCCGTATTAAATGATAAACTGAAAAGACAACTACTGCTGCAGTTTCGCGTTTCTAGGCATAGTGGTCGGGGAAGGCTAGGAGATGGAAGGCGATTCAAATTCTAGTTGACGTAGGATAAAGACAATGTCTTCCTGAGCGAGTTCGTGGTGAGAATAGCGCGGGATCACCGAGCACGGCAATGTCTCGGGATTCCAGCAATACTTACGCAGCGTTGGACTGCGTAAACGATTTTCGATGGACATCTTCGGGGTCGGCCCACAATTTACACACCACAAAGTTAGGAGAACGGCCAAAATTTTTATACTGCAGTGCTCTTAGGATAGACCCACAGTTTTATACTGCACATACCTGCGGAAACGGCCCACATTTTTAGCCAGTACGATATACGGGATCGGTCGAGGAAAGAGGCTAGGAACATACCTGATACGGAGAAGTGGGGCTAACTCACTATGAAAGGCATTGTCTTTAAAGCGTAAGCAGCATCAAGTGCACTTGACATTTACGTAATGAGAAGCAAGCTTGATTTCTTATAGAATTGTTCCTATGAATCATGTAAGTACTCTACAGCATAAGGCTACTTGCTCTTGCGACTTATGTATCCTGTGATCATATGGCTCTGTCCATCCCTCTCTCGCTTCTAACTGCCATTATGCTTGGCAGGGTTGGCTAATACAGGGTTGGTTTATATATATTGTAACGGAGAAGAAGTGCCACTTAGCCAGGTGCATCTCCGGCGTATGAAATACGACGAAGAAGTGCCGGTGAGTCAGGCGCATCACCAGCACTTTTACGCACGGGGTCGCCCTGACTGCTGGCAGGGTTCGGACTGCCGCACCGAGTTCGACCTCTCAATCCTGTCAATAAACACGTTGACATTTGGTGGAAGGGGCGGGGTGCGAATGGAATCCATCAGTGCTGGAACTTCGAAACCGAGCCCTTCAACCATCTCGGTCCATGCCAGGTGATCCCACCCAGCGTTCTCGAACCATGCCTGACTCAATAGAAGCGGGAACACTGCCAAATGAATGGAAACACGCGCACATAGTACTGATACCGAAACCGGGCAAGCCTCCAGGTCTCACCAACATGCGACCCATATCCCTGACGTCGTGCCTGGGGAAGCTTTTCGAAAACGCTGTTCTCAATCACCTGAAGCCTCACGTGGATGACACGGGTTTCTTTCCTGACACGATGTACGGCTTCAGGCCGCCTTTGTCGACTCAAGACATACTACTCCAATTGAAGGAAGAAGTACTGGAACATGTCACCACACATGTAAAATGCATACTCGCACTGGACCTTAAAGGCGCATTTGATAACGTAGCTCATGAGGCCATCCAATAAAACTTATCGCAACTCAACTGCGGCGAACGAATCTATAACTACATTCGAGCATTCTTAACGGACCACACGGCAACGGTAGGCGTGGGTACCCTCAGAACAAACGAGAAAAAGGTTCCAAATAGAGGCACACCTCAGGGATCAGTCTTATCGCCTTTTCTCTTCAACGTCGCCATGAAAAACCTCTCAGAGCATCTAGAGAAGATTCCGCACCTTCGTCACGCAATATATGCGGATGACATTAACATTTGGACAACTCGAGGCTCGGATGGAGAACAGCAGGACGCCCTGCAAGCGGCGGCAGACGCTGTCACCGAATACGCCAAAGAGTGCAACCTGGAATGCTCCCCAGAAAACTCCGAGCTCCTCGTTCTCAAAAAGAAATCAAGAAGAAAAAGCACAGAGAGAGAGGCCACAGAAATACACCTAAACCGAAAACCTATACCCAGAGTCCAAACACCCCGCATATTAGGTGTCTCCTTGCAAAATGGTGGTCGCAATAATCACACTGTAAACCGCTGAAACAAACTGCCTACAGCGTCGCTCGCATGATTAATAGAGTTGCCAGTCGCAGACATGGCATGAAGGAAGAAGACTTATTACGCTTGACTCAGGCCCTTATCGTCAGTAGAGTCACGTACGCGACACCTTATTTGAACTTAACATCAACAGAAAAACCCCAAATAAATGTGTTACTGCGGAAAGCGTACAAACAAGCCCTCGGCCTTCCTCCAGGCACCGGAACAACGAAACTTCTATCCCTGGGCATCCACAACACCTTAGAAGAACTAATTGAAGCACACCGACATGCGCAAATCACGCGCTTCAACCTCACTAGAACAGGCAGAGCAACACTTCGAAAGTTGCAATACCCCGTGGCGACAACCAACAATCAAGAAGTACTCCGCAAGTCCCTACACGAGCAAATAATGGTGGCGCCTGTTCCGCGTAACATGCACCCGGAATATCACTTGGGCAGGAGAAAAGCACGAGTGATAACAATAGAAAGGAGATACAGCACTCTCTCCACTGCTCGCTGGACAGATGCGGCCATGTACCCGCATGGAGAGGGCATGGTAATCAGCGTGGCTGGACACAGACAGCAAGAACTGGTATCCACCTCCGTTCGTACGCAGAACGTCGCCGCAGCCGAAGAGGCCGCTATTTCCCTCGCCATCTCGGCATCGAGACAAAACGAAGAACTATATATTCTTACAGACTGTCAATCAACATGTCGAGCCTACGCGAACGGCCATCTACATAAAATCGCATGCGATATTCTACATCGCCTCAACGAAATACCCCGCACCGCGATAATTTGGACACCGGGACATGAAGGCGTCAACGGAAACCATCGTGCACACACGATAGCCCGAGGTCGCTGCAACCGGGCACTGCAAGAGACGCCAGAAGACCCAAGTCCAGACACACTACAAACTTACTACGATATGCTGCAGCACTACCGCCTTTCGTGAAGAACGATGCCGCCACCCTACCCATCCCTCACCAGAGCTGAAGCCACGACCTGGAGGCAAACTCCAGACCAACACCTATCCTCACCTCACGCTCCTTCACGCGATGTACCCCACCCTTTATCAACCCCTTTGTCCTTTCTGTACAGAGCGAGCTACCCTCTACCACACCACAGGCGCATGCCAAAATATCCCCAATAACTCCCCAAATCGAAACGCAACGCACGAGCAGTGGGAGATGGTGCTGACCAGCTCGGCACTGGAGGATCAGCGAAAGCTTATCGCCAGAGCCGAAAGTGCTGCCACCGCCGCTGGGGCCCTGGACTGAAGGCTCCACCCACCACGGAGATCGACGCTTCTCCGTGCCTCATCAAAATAAAGTTTTGTCTCTCTCTCTCTGACGATCTAGCCCAACAAGCTACCACCACAGTACCACCTCCTGTCATCTGTCCTGGCGTGCAGCGTCAGCGGGATCCGGTGATTTTCGCGGGTACTGGTGGTCACGACGTCTAGGACTGGCTCGCCTCGTACGACAGAGTCAGCGCGCACAACCACTGGGACGATACGACCAAGCTCAAGAACGTAATGTTCTACTTGAGCCACGTTGAGCACGTGTGGTATCGTAACCACGAATCCGACATCCTGACATGGTCGGCGTTCAAGACCAACTTCACGGAAGTCCTTGGCCGTCCTGCTGTCCGTAAACTTCAGGCCGATCAACGCCTGCGCGGACGCGCCCAGCAGCCAGGTGAGAATTCCCCACATCGAAGACGTCGTTAATCTGTGCAACAGTGTCGACGCAACGATGCCAGAAGCCGATAACATACGGCAGGGGCGGTATTGTGTAAGAGTCTACCTAGTGGACTGTCCATTTCGGCGACCGTTGATTCGCTGCTGCTTGACGTGCGGGAAAGATACTGGCTGGCACCTTCCTGCACGTCAAGCAGCAGCGAATCAACAGTCGCCGAAATGGCGAAATGGACAGTCCACTAGGTAGACTCTTACAGAATACCGCCCCAGATGTTGGTCGCCCGGAACCCGACCACAGTGTCTGTCGTCATTGCGCTGTGTAAGAGTTACGACGAACTTCGAAAGCAGCGAGTTGTCAAACGACACCCGCCCTCAGAATTCGCCTCTGTCTCAGGTCTGACGCTAAGTGTTGACGATTCGCCTCTAATGCACCACATAAAGGAGTTCGTGCGAGAAGAAGTTGCTCGGCAGCTCGGCATCATCAAGGACGAAGTCGCTGAGTGCCTGCCAGCTGCTTTTCAACCGCCTACAGTCGCGGCGCCCTTGACATACGCTGACGTCACTGCAAGTGCGCTCTTCGCTCCACGTCCACCTCTCCAAGCTGTTGCGCAACCACCCCCGGTTCCCTTCTCGCCACCTGCACCACAGCTGTGGTACCACGCCAGCCAAATCCTTGGCGCACAGCCGACAACCGCCCAATTTGCTACCAGTGTGGTATTCCGGGACACGTTGTCCGCTTTTGTCGATGCCGTATGCAGCCAACTTATGATTACCGCCGACCCATGAGTCATTATGCCCCTCGAAAGCTACAATCACCTGTGCCGACAGATGAAACACCTGTTCTCAACACTACTCGTCCTTTGCCATCCCCACGCCGCCGTTCCATCTCACCGATGAGGCGCCGGCCGAGCCCTCTGCCTCAGGGAAACTAAGTGTCGCAGTTCCCGAGGCGGGAACTGCTTTCCCTTCGATTTATCCAAGGCCTCGAAATCACCCCCGCAACGTCGTTGAGGTATACGTCCAAGAGATTTCAACATTCGCACTGGTCGATACGGGTGCAGCAATCTCGGTGTTAGGCGCACGACTTTGCTGATGGATAGGAAAAGTGAGGACGTCGCTTTCCAGACGGTATTTGTGTAATGCGAGCGTACAGCCTCTCGAACCTTTGGGAGCCTGCAGTGCAAGTGTTGTCATCGCGAAATCTCATGTCATTGAGTTCTTTGTCCTGCCGTCCTGCTTCCGCGATGTCATTATAGGCTGAGATTTCCTTTCGTCTAACAATGCCATTATTGACTGCGCCCGCGCCGAGGTGGAGTTGTCTTTTCCTTCCACTGCAGCCATGGACCAAGATCCTGTGACGTCTACAAAAATGCTTTTGGCCGAAGTTACTGATATCCCTCCTCAGTTAGCCGCCATCGTCTTTGTATCTTGCGCATCCGCACCTGACGCAACCGCCTTATTCACGCCATGTGACTTGTTCGCCCGTCAGCGTTCCCTTCCGTTGCCCTTTGCCATAATCACCATCAGTGCTGGCCGTGGTGTGATGTGTGTGTGCAATGTGTCTTTCCTGCCGATTACTTTGCATCGTGAATCGTGCCTCGGTTTCGCTCAAACTGTGGATTCTTCAATGCTTTTCGATGCTCCCGATGCCGCACATTCGACATCCCTCACCACGCTCGATAATGCGACTCGACCGCCGTTGGAGTGCTTCCATCCGTCAATCTCCGGTGATTTGACAACCACACAACGCGCGCAGCTTGTGAGCCGCCTCCTTCGACTGCCATGAACATTCTCTCGGCTGCACCACCACATTGTCTCACAGCATCGACACCGGTTCACACGCCCCAGTGTTAACCAGCGCCACCAGCCGCCTGCGGCAGTAAGGATGTTCCACATCCGCCCCCAAGGATTGTGAGTGATGGCGCTGTATTAACCAAGCATAAATATATGCCTGGATAATATATATATATATATATATATATATATATATATATATATACAAATATATATATATATATTACCAAGGTGTTTACTGACAGGATTGAGAGCTCGAACTCGGTGCGGCAGTCAGAACCCTGCGAGCAGTCAAGAAAAGCCCCGTGCGTAAAAGCGCTGGTGATGCGCCTGACTGAGCGGCACTTCTGCTTCGTCGTATATCATGCGCCAGAGATGCACCTGGCTAAGCGGCACTTCTTCGTTACATTTGTCCCCCGGAGAAAAAGACGCCATCCTGGCGATCTAAGCATACGGTAACATACAGGGATCGCAGAAGGGCTTGAGCCGGCTATTGGTAAGCCCTGATGGCTGAGGCCGGCCACCCTAAGACAGCCGTTGTTACTCCCGTTGGTTTATATCAATACAGGGTTATGCCATTCGGGCTCTAGAACACGCCTACCACTTTTGAGTGCATGATTGATAACCCTATATTCTCATATTGAAGGTGTCCTATTCAAGGGGTGCAAGGTCCTAATGCAAAGCAAGGTGAGGCGAGATATTTTGCAGCATATAGCGAAGTGGTTTTTTCCATAAAATGCACAACAAGTTTGTCCGTAAGCTGGGCATTTCCGTGGTGCATGCGCTTTTCCACACCTTGGACGTTTATAACTTTTGCGCTGCTTTACGTTAGAATCACGCGCACTTTACGTTAGAATGCGCACTTCGTCGATTTGCTTTTGCTCTCGCATCCAAACTTCCTGGTTCGCTGCTGATACTTCAGCTGTATTACACAGTTTCTCTGCCTTTTGCAGGGTTAACCGGTTGGAAACAACCTTCTCTGGAATCTTAGCGTCGCTTAGGCCAATAATATTCTGGTCTCTGATCACTGACTCCGCTAGCCCGCTGAAGTTACTCGCTCGTGCCTTCGTTTTCAGATCTCTTAAGAAATGTTCAAAAGGCTCACATGGTTCTCACACTCGGCTACGGAAAAGGTAATGCTGAGGTACCTTATTGATTTGTGAAGCGAAGTACTCGTCACTGCGTCGTAATCATGCTTTGACTCAACTTCCATGAAGCTGAAGGTGTACACCTTGATGGCTTCAACTCCAGCAACGCTATGTAGCAAAACAGTTTTCGTCGATGCTTCTCGTTTCTTACCCGTTGGTTGCGTTGCAGTCAGGAATAGCTGAAACCGTTGCTTGAACAGCCCCCGGTGCTTGCTTATCTCACCTTCCAACCGCAACGGCTGCGGTGGCTTTACGAAATCTATAGTGGTAACATTCGCTCGTCGACTGGTATCCTTGAGACGAGCGGATAAGCTCACGGGCTAGACGCTTGTGACATGTATCAGCACGACATGTTCCGGCTAGGCAGGGCACGAGTGCCCATGATTTATAGAGCAGTTGATTTTATACAGTGAAATGAGGGAACGCCCCTTAGATGATCATGCTACAATATACAGAGAAGTTGGGCAACGCCTTGTCCACTTATCGTGCGTAGCACGCGAGTCAGACGCGATACGATACAGGTCCGACATTTTGCCGCCTTCATGATCGTTCCAATTTAAAAAAGCATTTAGCATTGCTTTGCCAACAAATGTCATCGTCATTTTAGCATAGACCACTGACACAGGCATCGCTATGTACGATTTTATGATACTGTAACGTAGGCTGATGACGGAGGCTTGAAAATAGGCGCGTACTTTTAATGGCGGGCCACAAGAAGAACGAGTAGGTTGCGCGTTTCATCGTCTTTCATGGCACCTCCCTTTGCACACGCCGTCCCGCAGTGCGGAAGCATCACCACTGTGTCAATTGCCCCCACGCGAAAAGCGACCGTCTCGGTCGCGTCAAGAAGTCTTGTCAGCAAAGTCGACGGCCAGAAATGGAGCTTGTGAGGTGCATCTGGACATGCACGTACGCGCATGGTATGGTTTCATGCGCACTACATGAACAACTTCAGCGCGAGGATGACGACGGAGTGAACTGGGGACAGAACAGCAGGGGACTACTTCGTAGGTTACGTCATTGAGGCGGCGTGTAACCTTGCAGGGACCAAAATGCCGGCGGAGCAACTTTTCCGAAAGTCCACGGTCACGGATGGGCATCCAGACCCACACGCGGTCACCGGCATGGTAATGGACGTAGCGTCGACCCTGGTTGTATCGAAGGGCGTCGGTATGCTGCTGGCTCTGGATACGATACAGAGCAAGCAGCGCGCTGCTTCGGCTTTTTGGATGAACTCTTCCACGTATTCGTTGGTTGGGCTATTATCAGCCACAGGAAGCATGGCGTCAAGTCCTGACGTGACGCGGCGCCCGTATACAAGTTAAAACGGCGTAAACTGTGTGGTGTCCGGCACAGCAGTGTTATAGGCGACTGTCACATAAATCAAAATCTCGGCCCACGCCTTGTGCTGCATGTCGATATACACAGAAAGCATATCAGCCCGCGTTCTGTTCATTAGTTCCGTTAATCCATTTGTTTGAGGATGATACGCAGTGCACTTGTGGTGAGAGCACAACTCGGCGACGGCAGCTAACTTGTCGGGGTCTGGTCGGACGCCTCTAGGACCAGCGACATGGCCAAGAAATTTGAGCTCTTGGAACCCGAAGTAGCAATGTTCAGGCCTGATGGTAAGGTCGGCAGTACAGATCGCAGCGAGGACGCTTTCGAGTCGTGCGAGGTGTTCATCAAACGAGCTCGAGAACGCAGATACGAGGCAGGTTTGCCATTTGAGTTCAGCAAGCACGGTATCCATCATCCGCTGAAAGGTGGCAGGTGCACAACAGAGACCGAAGGGGAGAAGTTTGAACTCATAAAGCCCATCAGGTGTCATAAAGCCCGTCCACCGGCCCATTGGAGATGTGAGGTGTCCTCCTGCAGTACGAATCTGAGTTCCGGTCCGATGGGTCGAATCTTTGTTCAGTATACGCGGCAGATTTTGGCTCATAACAGACTTGTCGGTACCCTTGTCGATTAACGCCGTGACTTCGTTGTCATCTATGGTAACTGGTACGTCGCACCGAACTGCTCTGCTTTCTCTGCGTCTCAATTTCGTAATATCGTGGTAATCGTAGTGGAGGATCTTCAGCGTTCGCAACGTCAGCAACCTCACCTCCGCAGGCCGCTGGACTCAGTTTTCCCGTGTGGCAGGGCTGGGTGAACGACGCCTTGATACGCTCGGTCTCAAGAGGCGGCTGGAAGGCTTGTTTTGGGCTGGTGACGGTGAACGGGGCTCACGGAATCGTGGGGCAAAGGAAGCCCTGGCGTCCGCGAGGTAGGCTTCAATCTCCAGGGGGCTTCGCCATTGCGCGGGCACGGTGCATTAAGTGAAAATTCACGGAGCCCAGCTCGGCGGTAAGGACATGCCCTGTAGAGGTGGTCGCCTTCAGTGCAATGAAAACGCAAGGGCCTGCGGTCTGCAGTGCGCCATACGTCGCTCTTGCGGGGCGGTTATGGTTCAGCCATGAATGGCGTGCGGCTAGGCCTGAAGTCGCCAGTTTCTTGTTCAACGGCGCTCACACCATGAAAGTCCGGGATGTCGCTCACACCGTGAAAAAAACACCGCATATCCACGGGGTGAATGATGACGAGTGGGCGAAGCTCCATAGGAAATCATCGGTAAACCATGAATCTCCGTGTAATTCGCCCAGTCTCGCCGCACTAAATCGAACGATTGACTTCCACCAATGACACGCGCCATATGTGACGTCATTCCTATTTTATAACAGTGCCCTTCATTATAATTGCACCATCTCCCGCTTAAGGGGACGCTAGCACAAACGCGTCAGAAACGTGCAGTACTCTCTAGTAAGGGGAGAGGCCACAGCGTCTTACGCAGCCGTTTACACATGCCGGAACGTGCACCGCGTTTGCCGACGCCATCAGCGTTTATGAATACGGGGGTAAGGCGGAGAGGCCACAGCGTCTTACACCAGCTTCTTACACGGGCCGTAACGCGCTAGCACAAATGCGTTAGAAACGCGCAGTCTTTCGGTAATGTTGGGTATTTATTGTCAGCGTGGTGCGTGTGTCCATGTGCGCTTCGTGGCGTAGTGGTTAGCGCCGCGCGTTCGGAAGCGAGGGGTCCCTGGTTAGATTCCGCGCTACGGACACAACTTTCGGAATATTTTTTTTCATAAAAGTAGACGTAGCTACCTACTACGACGACAACTACAACTACTACATACTACAGAGGAGGGACAGACCCACACCCTAAGGAGCTTCGCCCCTAAAATTGGGGACAACAAACTTCGCTTGCTTGCTTGAAAGCCTTTATTAAAAACAAAAGAGAGAGGTGGAGCCCTTAGGGGGCTTCGCAGTGGGTGGAGTCCCTATTCCGGGACCCCATTGGTACCAGCCGCCAGCTTAGCCCTCTGAGCCAAGGCCTTTTGGGCCTTAAGGTCTGAGCAACCACACAGGGCGGCCTCCCACTCCTCTCGGGTTGGATTAGGGTTGGGGGGAAGAGCTGAGTTGAGCTGGCAAGCCCAAACCATGTGGTAGGTGTCAGCCACCTCCCCACAGTATTGGCACTTGCCAGTGAAGGAAGAATCGAAATGTTTTAAGATTGCCGGGCACAATAAAGTGTTAGTGAAATGTCGGAACAAAATGCGTAAATCAGCCTTGCCCAGCCCCTTTGCAGGAGTTGGGTATTGGCGGTGCCTGTCCTTGTAATAGGTCGTGATGTCTTTAAAAATAAGAAGATAGCCGCCTTCGGGTTCCAGGTACTCAGGTTCTAAGTGGGACGCCCGGTGGATGAGTGCTCGGGCCGCCGTGTTTGCGGCTTCATTCCCTATTAGGCCCTGGTGGCCCGGAGTCCAGACTAGGCAACGGGGGGTAGGGTCGATTCCCCTGTGGCTATAGTTCTGCAATATTCGTTCCGCCAGCGGGGTGACCCAACCAGCTTCATAATTTCGACAAGCCCCACGCGAGTCGGTTATGATATATTGAGATCGGGGATCAGAGGCAGCTAGGGCGATAGCTACTTCTTCAGCTTGCGTTGAGCCCGGGGCTTTGAAAGTGAGCCCATCTACTTGCTTTTCCTCGTGTATGACCGCTGCCGTATACCGCCCCCTACGACATGGACCGGCCACATCCACGTAGAAGACTCCGTGTTTGTTGCCATAGTGGCGTTGCAAGGCGTCCACTCTCGCCTGGCGACGACCACTATGGTCTTCCCTATCCATTTTTGTGGGGAGCGGTCGAACTCTGACGGCGCGTCTCCAGAGCTCGGGCACTCGGACCCGCTCCTGAATATGAAACTCATGTTTCAAGTGGAGCCGGTCAAGCAAATGTCGTCCCGACTTTGTTTGAGCTAGACGTGTATATTGGTTGATGAGGTGGGCTTCCTTGAGCTCCTGAAAGGTGTTCACCACTCCCAAAGCGAGAGGTCTCGCGTTAGAAGTGGTGAGAGGAAGGTCAAGGGCCCTCTTCATCACTTTGCGGAGGATAACCTCGACTTTGTCTTCATCATGCTTCCGCAGATGGAGATAGGGGACCGAATATAGAATTCGGCTGGTTACGAATGCATGAGCTAGCCGCACAGCGTCCTTGCTTCGTAATCCCCCTCTCTTGTTGGACACACGTCGGACCATTCGGCCCACTTGGTCCCCAACCTTGCGGAGCTTTTCTAGTGTTGTGTCGACTCTTCTTTGATTGTGAATAAAGAGTGCGAGAATTCGGATCTCCTTGGCCTCGTGTCTGCATTAATTTCCTTCCCTGCTTTAGGAATGAGTGACAAGTGATGTTTTCCAATCGAGGGGGACGGGAGTCTCCCCTTTCCATATCGCATTAATGTAGTTAAGAAGGGCTTCATACGATCGATCAGGGAGGTTGGCTAGCAGTTTCACTGTGACCTTGTCCCGACCGGGCGCAGTGCCTCTCTTCATTTTGGCTAAGGCCACCTTGAGGTCGTAGAGTTGGAACGGCTGATCCATCTCTGGATTATCTCTGCCTGCATAGAGATATCCTGACCTCGAGGGTCCTGTGTGGTGCAGAGATACTTGTCCCTTAGGGTCTCTGCCAGCTGTGTTGTTGTGCCCTGAAAATTGTGTAAAGCGCGTTGTAAGTGTTTCTGTGTTTCTCCTCGTGACTGAGCGGGATCGATCAAGTTGCGGAAGAGCTTCCATGTATTCTTCCCCGACATCTGTCGGGCTGCCGTGTTGCATCGCTCTATCCAGTTTGAATCGGCTAACTGAGAGGCATACTCGGCAGCCTGCTGGGTCAGACCTGTTATACGTCTTTTCAGCGTTCTGTTGTGTTTTTGTCGTTTCCATCGTTTCGTAAGACTGCGACGAGCTTCCCAGAGATGGAGTAAATGATTATCCACCGCTGGGGGCAGTCCTCCGCAGTGTGTATGCAAGTCTCGTGTTTATGAACAAACTTCGCGCATCTTCCGCATATGACATGCGAGGCTGTGGCTGCCGTACCTCGTGCTGGGGTGTCTCGCTTCGCTCCGGGACTTGGACTGCCTGCCTGATTTCCTGCCGGACGACCTCAGCCAGAGCGACTCGCGGTACCAATGCCGGAGCCACCTGAAGCTTTTGGAGCTCTCCTCGAGCAACAAGCCTAATGAGCTCCGGCAAGGCGTCGGTGTTGTCAAAGGGTGCAGCGAGAGGGTCACGTGATAGGGTAGACACGTCGCGGTTGTACTGCCTTGTTCGCTGCTGCAGTGCCTTTTCCAGTCATATGGCTTCCGCGAGAAACTCTGCAACGGTCTTCGGTGGGTTGCGTATCAGGCAACCGAATAACTGTTACTTGAAACCGAGCATTAAGTTCCAGAGCTTCTTTTCTTCCGGCTGGGACGGATCCGCGCGTTGGAAAAATCGCCAAATATCTTCGATAAACATTGCGATGCTTTCGTTCGGCCGCTGTAATCTCGCCTGAATTTCAGATTCAGCTCGCTCCTTGCGATCGAGGCTTGCATATGTGCTGATTAGCTGCCGTTGGAATTCGTCCCAAGTCGATAGGGCCGCTTCACGGTTCTCAAACCATGTCCGCGCGTAGTCCTCGAGGGCAAAGTAGGTGTTGCGTAGCTTGCGCTCCGGAGTCCAGCCGTTGTATTCGGCGACAAGCTCAAAGTAATCGAACCAGTCTTCAACATCCTTGAAGGTCTTCCCATGGAAGGATTTGGGGAATCGCGGCTGGTTAAGCACGACCTCCTTCAGTGCAGCTGAGGAAGAAGGAACTGATGTACTCATCCTTCTGTCATTGTGGGGTAGAGGCTCGTGATCAGGTTGTAGTCCTACAAGTCGACGGCTTGTCCGTACGTCAATAGGAGTCAGCTCGACCGGACTTCGTGCTGGGCTTGTAGACGGGGTTCGATCTGGGAGCGGTAGCGTGTACCCAGAACCTCCAACAGAAAAATGTAACGTAGGCTGAAGACGGAGGCTTGAAAATAGACGCGTCCCTTTAATGGCGGGCCAGAAGAAGAACGATCAGGTTACGCACTTCATCGTCTTTCATGGCGCCGACCTTTGTGCGCGCCATCCCGCGGTGCGGAAGCCCCACCAATGTGCCAATACTTAACCGCAAGTGACGTCACAATCCGTCTTTCTACCGCTTATGCTCGTCCAGCATGCACGCAGAACCGAACAATCGGCATGTCATAAACCCGTGTCCAACGTCCGTCAATTATCCCATCGCTTTCATACGAACGGTCTCGTCGTAGTCTTGCTGTTGTTATCCCACATAAACTCGCATCACGAAGAACATGAAGGTTATACGTGCCTCTCAACCTCTACCCTAAGAAAACGCTCTCTAGGCTGACCAACATTTCTAGCGCATTGTTATGGGCATCCGTGATGACCATGAAAATCTTGTTTGCCAAGCTTGTTGCGGAAACCCTATTCCCCCAAATTTGGTTACAACAACCCTAAGGGAAAATAGCGCAGTCGACATATTTGAAAGGTTGCAATGTCATGATATCCATGTTGTCTATATGTAACCAAATTACATTCATGACGTCATCTTTCTTCCTAAATGATTATTTTATCCTGAATGGCAAAGATCATCCTATATAAATCATCATAATAAAAACTATGCACGTGTAAAACCATGTTTATCTCAAACTGCTAAGCTAATTTGTCATATTGCGGATGTACATTTATTTTATTAGAGAGAGATAACCGAAACAGCGCGTTTAGCGGTAATAAACAAAGCAGATAATACGTTGAACTTATCCTTTATTGTGTTATAAATATATTTTCCGAGAAATAAAAACGAGGAGAAATATCGCCGAGGCAAAGAAAACGACTGTCAGCTTTGGCTATTTTAATTAAAACACCATGTAGTACACAACAAGAGTGGTGTATCGCCCATTGTTCTTATGTTCCTTTTTGAGGGCTTATGCGAAACCTTCTGGAGAAAGAAATGCCTCTGGTTATAATTAGCGGTGCTTCTGCAGCGGCTCATAGGTTCTGTAACAATAGCATTTCTCGAATGCTTTATAATGCATAAAATTACGAAGTGTAATAACTCGTACTTACACAATATTACGACGACAAAGGCACATAATGACAGCATCATTACTTGCTAGCAGTCCTGGCTGGGTATTTAATTCTAGCATATATGGGTGCCTATTTATACCTAAAGGCCTAGCACGGACCGAGTTCCGGACGAACAGCGTAGAAATTTTATTCGTTATATTACTTGCTGCCAGGAAAATGTGTCTGACCTTGTAAGTACAGCGCACACAATGAGAAGACAAAAACAATAGCAGACGCACAAAGCGCTCACTCCCCCTTAGCAAGATCTGTGGGGCGTTTGCATTGTTTAAATTGTTGTAAAGCTACGTAAAATAGTGACATATGTGAGCGAATAGCAGCAGTGTGTACGGAAGTACGAGTACATCTGTCTGACCTTCTACGTACAGCGAACTCAAGGATGGTACAAAATGAGCAATGGCACATGCACAAAGGGCTTAGTCCAGCCTAGCAACCCCTGTGTGACCTTTAGATTGAATATTTACGTAGGCTATAAGAATCAGAATCAGAATCGGTTTTATTGAAAGTGAGTAAAAAGATTACAGGCTGTTAGTATACAGAAGGAGGTCTCGAAGTCAGAGACTGCAATGGGACCTCCTTTACAATTTAAACATAATAAAATTAAAACATAATTTTTACAATTTAAACATAATAAGGTACCGATTACAGGAGTTGTAGCACATCGTGAACAAGAACTACTTACAGATTTTAGCATAAATAGGTTATTTAAAGAATTAAACGTTCATAGATAGCAGGCATATATATAAAAAAGCACTGTAGTATAATTTGTCGAACACTAAGAGTGTAGAGTATAAATGGCTAGACGTGCATAATATAATTGGTAAATTCAAATACATCTGCATGACAAGGACATCAAACATGAATCAAATTGCACTACTATGAAAATTAAAGGAAGGCACACTGAAAGAATGGCTATGAGTATAAACTAATCATCAGTATTGGACAAAATGTATTATTTTAGTTGTTTCTTGAATTCATGAATTTTAAGTGTTTTTATATCTAATGGTAGTGTTTCAGAATGCGATGGATGAAAAATGGACGCTTTGTTTCCCATAATTAGTATGTATTTTGGGCAAAATGAAGTTCCTGTTATTGCAAACCTAGTTATATTGGTACTTATTAGAGAACATTGTGGTATCAGACTATCGCATCGTGAGTAATTGATCTGTTGGAACAGAAATGTGCCGAGGTTATATTTGACTGATTTTGCGAGTGAGAGAATGCAGTTGGTTCGTAAAAGATATGCGGCGTTATGGTCAAATGGGCTAAGTGTCATTATCCTTGTAGCCTGATTCTGTAGTATTTGCAATGAGTTTAAATGGCTTACGTATGTGTTTCCCCAAGAAGTTACGCAGTAGGTAATATGTTAATGAATAAATAGAAAGTATAAGGCTATTAATATTTGATAGTTAAATATGTGTCGTGTTTTTAGAAGCACCCTAATCCCGTAGGTAATCTTAAGTTTTACATTAGATTTGTGTTCAATAAACTTGAGATTTCTGTCAACTTCTACACCAAGATAATTACAGAAAAAAACTTGCAGGGATAGGGCTGGCACCAAGAAAAATAGGAGGAATAGAATGAAGTGTTCGTTGATGGGAAGTGAATAAAACAAATTTTATTTTTGACGGGGTTATCTGTAGCTGGTTAGTATGGCACCACTCCAGCAGGCTGTATAAATCGTCATTAAGGCTGGATATTAGAGTTGAAAGACATTTGTTTGAGTTGATAGTAGTATCGTCTGCATAAAGTATACAAGAGGAAAGACAGTTAGGCAGATCATTGACATATAATAAGAATAAGAGTGGACACAGTACGGAACCCTGGGGCACGCCAGTGTTAGTGAGCATGGTTTTAGAACTAACACCTGAAATAGTTACTACCTGCATTCTTTCTGTTAAGTAATTTTGCAGTCATAGTAATGCTGCGCCGGTAATTCCTAATGATTCAAGCTTATGAAATAAGATATGATGATTTATTTTCTCAAAAGCTTTCGTCAAGTCCACAAATACTGAAGCTGCGTAGTTACCCTCATCGATAACGATCTTGTTGCATCGGTTAGCGCAACAAGAGCAAGCTCAGTCGAGTAACCCGGGCGAAAGCCGTATTGGAATGGTGAGAGGATGTTGAATTTGTTAAGGTAATTAGTTAAGCGTTTTTTGATAAGCCTTGCAATTACTTTGCTGTAGAAAGGTAGTACATAGATAGGGCGATAATTGGAGATTAAAGATCTGTCATCTTTCTTAAAAATTGAAGCGATCCTGCCTTGTTTAAGTTCCTGTGGGAAACTGCCTGATTTAAACATGATGTTTATTAGGTCCGCAAGGATGTAAGATATTAAGGGTGCAAATAATTTTATATGATAGGGTGTAATTTGTCCATGCCGGCACCGGTTATCTTCATGTTGTTTATAACGTTTTAAACTTCCTGGGATGTGGTTTGAAATAAAAAGAAAGACCGGGGCACGCGGTGGGCCTTGGGATTGACATGCACAGGTGTCTGTAGTTCACTGCTGAAGAAGAAATCAGCGAATGCATCAGCTATTTCTTTGGCGGTTTTGAACACCACGCCTTGATGAGTAATTTCTGTTATTGTTTCGCGATTTTTTGTCCTATTTAAAAAGGAGTTCACTATTTCCCATTTCTTTCTTATGTTTTCACCCCATTCCATAATTTTCCTTTCGTACCATGTTTTTTTTAGCTTTTTTCAATGTGGCAGAAAGCTGGTTATAAAACTTATTGTACCGAATTGCTAAGTTCTTCTTATATGGTTTGTCTTTTGGTTCTCTTGTAAAGATATCCTTTTTGCGCAATAAAGCTTCAAGCTTATCGGTTATCCATGGATTCTGAGGTCACGAAAATTTCTTTTTGCATTTAACTGGATGGTAATGATGGTAAAAAAACGTAAAATTATATACAATAGCAGCATATGCGATAACACTGGAGGTTTTGAAATAGCGCCAAGTTGCCGATAATATCTTGTTTTCTTTCCTCACGCCAAAGACCCCATTAAAAGCATTCACTTTCTCGAAATATGCATGACCACAAGGTTTGCGTCATCAAACAGCCTTTTATATCCTGCGTGCCTGAATTAATCCTTCGGAAATCCTAAACCGAACCTTTTAGTTGTACAGATGCTTCTATACATTCTCCCGCACCTATAGTTGTACCCCGCTGGTTTCGCATCTTGAAATTAAGTATGTAGTGAAATTCTTTACTTGTTGAAGCTCTACTCTTTGCATTGCTGTTTCTCTTGGCATCTCGAACCTTCAATTTCCTATTCAGCTATCCGAGTATGGAATGTTTTAAATTATTCAAATGTTCCATAGGGATGGTTTTCAAGTTCACTCTTAGTGTTTAAACTGGCTGCTGAGTCACGTTCTTTCAAATACACTTGGTCGCGAAGTAGTGTGCTCGTAACTCATCGAAAATGTCAAGCATTCGTAACTGCTTCAGTGAACGATTTGATTGCAGGGATTCTGCTGGTAGTCCGCAACAAGATTTTTTTAGCTTAATATTCAAAGGCAATATTTGTTGCATCGCTTGCTGCGCCTCTTTCACGGGTAAATAATTTCCATGCGATTAGAATTCTTAGGGTACTTCAAGGGTACTTGGGGGGCTGTGTAAGTGCGTGCCAGAAAGTGGGTTTTGTAGTAAATTACCACGGCCTCACCAAGCTGGCGTTTTTGTGTGCGCAACCAGAGCGAGCATAGAGTGCCTTGTATCAAGCACCTCCTCAGAAAATTGTGTTCTTCGTGACCCTGCGGTGATGTTTGAAGTGTAGAAGGTCGCGTTGTCAGAGAGCGAGAGTGCGGGACGCATGCATAAGCGCGTGGCATTGCCACACTGAGGTAAGCAGGTAGAAGAGTCTAGCAGGTACCAGCCATATGTCGCGGAAGTGAGCTAGATTGAGCAAGTGCATATTGAACGCATATTGAGGGCATCTCTCGCACCTTACTCATTTTAAATAACATGGTATATATATATATATATATATATATATATATATATATATATACGAGGGCATCAAGCAGCGGCCCTGGCCTGAATGGAGTACAGCTCTGATCGCTGCTTGATTCCGTCGTAGTTTTCTCATGCTTTGACGGCACCGCAGAGTCGTTTCGCTGCAACCAGCCATCTTGTGTGGTCGGGCCAGGCATGACGATCACCCAAGGCATTAATGTTGTGAAGCCGAAGGATGACGTCGTCTTGAAAGCCACGAAACATCGGTATTTCTATGAACGCCGGCGGCAGGGAAGCGTGGACGGCGTTCCCAGGCAGGATGCAACCGTCGACGGACGCGAAAGCGGTTACCATACCCTGGAGCTGTTCTGTCAGCTCGGCGATGGCGTGGACGAGGGCATCAGTACATCCCTGTCCGAGAGCCACCGAGGAGGCTTGGACGCCATCCCCGGACGGTGCAGTGGGTACTTGCGACGGTGGTAGGGTGGCGGGCTCCATATCTGAGGAACCGTGAACGGCGTTCCTGGGAAGGAGGGACCCGGCACTCCGAAGAACCATGCGATGAACACTTAAGGCACGAACGCCTTGTGGCAGGTTCATTGTCGGCTGCGCCATTGTAATGGAATCAGGAAGACAGCATCCCTTCCTGGTTTGGTTGGTTTGGTGCCTATAGAAATAGCACAACCCACTACGGGGGATTGGCCATCAATCCTGGACCGGCTGTTCTGATGATGATGATGATATCCTCAGCACATGGCTCGTACCCACTCCGGGGGATTGGCCAAGAATTGGGCACCTGAACTTTTAGGTACGGTTTTTGAAACTACTGTTACAGTGCAATTTAGTAATCAGAACAGACAGAATAATTTTCCTATACTGCACTTTTTATAATATAAATGTCATGCTATATCTCTAGGTGTGAAAGTACGTATTTAAAATTTTATTCGTTTAGTTGATTGAATGAAATTACAAACGGCATCAAACACGTCCCTGTGGCTAAAGCCGAATACCGAGGCACCGAAAGAGAGTACTATTTCTGATGTTAAATTTACCCCTAATTTAGCGAGCGGAATTTCAAGAAGTCTTTTTCTTTGTAATTTATACCGGCGACATATTAAAAAGTAGTGTTCTATGGTTTCTATTTCTAGACAGAATGGACACAGCGGCGATATCGCCAGACCAGCCCTGTGTAAATATAGGTTTAATGGTGGGACACGGCAGCGTAATTTTGTGATTATTACTTCCGATTGTCTTGATGGACACCAATGTATTTTCCACGGAAATTTTAGGTGTTGAAATTCAGTCCATGATGTTATTGTTTCAATTATGTCTCTACGAATTGAAAAATTCCGATATCTGATCGCGGTTATTTGTGCCACCACTGGAAGGACCGATATTATTGGTCCATTCAGGGATGCTCGCGCTAATGAATCGGCCATTTCATTTAAATGTAATCCGCAGTGTCCTGGTACCCATAATAATTTTACAAGATTCAGCTGGGGGGGAACTAATGTTAGAAACGTCTTTAGAGCCGGCGAATTTGTTGAAGCTGTAAGCGCAGAGCAGACAGAAAGGGAATCTGTTATAATTACCGCGCTGGATTCATTCTTCTCTCCTCGTCCTCGTCTTCCTCTCGTTCGCCCTCTAGCGCCCAGTGTCCTAGCACATCTCTTCATCTTCATTACAAAAACACACACACACACACACACACACATATATATATATATATATATATATATATATATATATATATATATATATATATTGTCACGAAGCACTTGGGGAAGTCAGCGTTCGCGACTAGAACGATAAAGCAGCGAGAGGTAGCACAGCCGATCGAGCACCAAAACAAGGTTTATCTTTCGTCGCCGTTCTCACTTCCATAGCCACATCCCCACTGCTCCTTATTTCACAGTATAGTTATCTCCCCCGCGGAAAAGGAAGCCGTCCTGGCGACCTACGGGTAGGACAACACAGGCGGATCATAGTACGGCTTGAGACGCTGAACATGCACAATGTCGCGTTCTCGGCGGCGATGATCCAAAGATAGCTCAAGGGATTCCATGATATAGTTGACTGGAGACGTTTGGTCGATCACGCGGTATGGGCCCTGGTACTTCGACGCGAGTTTCGGTGACAGTCCAGGGTTAGGGGCTGGAACCCAAAGCCACACTAACGAACCAAGAGCATAGGATGCAGGAGCATGGGAAGTTTCTCGATGGTGCTTCTGGCGTTGCTGGTCTTCGGACGTAAATATACGTAAATAGCTTGCGACACTCTTCTGCGTGTGCTGCAGCTTCAGACAAGGTTTCTGTGTTGTCAGGGCGGTACGGAAGGATAGTGTCCATTGTGGACAAAGGTTCGCGTCCGTACAGGAGAAAGAAGGGGGAAAATCCCGTGGTAGTCTACGTGGCGGGATTATAAGCGTAGGTCAGAAATGGTAGAATATGGTCCCATTTGGTTTGGTTCGATGCAACGCATATGGCCAGCATGTCACCAAGAGTTCGATTAAAGCGCTCGGTCATGCTATTAGTCTGCGGATGGTATGCAGTAGTGGTGCGATGAATGATGCGGCATTCATTGAGGAGAGCCTTGATGACGTCGGAAAGGAAGACGCGGCCTCTGTCACTGAGTAATTCCCTGGGAGCTCCGTGGCGAAGGATGATGTGGCGCAGGAGAAACCAGGCGACGTCACGTGCAGAAGCGCTGGACAAAGGGGAAGTTTCCGCATAGCGCGTAAGATGGTCGATGGCCACCATTACCCAGCGGTTGCCGTCTGATGTGGTAGGCAGAGGTCCATAAATGTCATGAGATGATACGACATAACACATTGAATACGGTGAGGCGAAAAATACTAATGCTGGTAATGAACTGCTGTTAAGTGCATTTTCGCAAGATTAAAACATTGCGTAGCGTATATGTGAAGTGAGGAAGCACAGTAAATGCAGGCACTAGTGCTGGTTCATTGACAATATGTGCTACAATTTGAACAAACCAACTAAACAAAGTACAGGTTCAGAAACGTTTGTTTCCTTAAAACTGCCAGAACTACGCCCTCAACCACAGGCATTCTCCCACATCCATACTGCAACTGCTTCTCCTATATTGAAAGGTTTCTTACGCGATAGTGCAATGATCATCGGATACAGGCGCGGAGCGGCACCTTGCACATTTATGTTTAAAAAGCTGAACCAATAACAGCTTGTCGCGCCGAATCTCCCACAAGCCAAAAAAAGAGAAAAAAAAAACGTTTCGCGCAATATTATGCAGCCTCGAATAGTATGCTTCAGGTGCTATAATGCCCGCAGCATGAGCAACGGAGGCTAGTCATGCTTGGATACATGGGAAACGTTTAATTGACAGCACGGCGGCAACTTCACGAAAACCGTAACAACGTAATATGCTTCCATGCAAAAATTGCTCACTCACCCATATTTTCTGTCCTGTTGCTTTCAGAAAGCTTTCAGCAGCACTCGGTCTTGAAGTTAAACAAACCGGCCCTTCGGCCAGCCGTTCCATCCGTTGCCTCCTTCGAAGTCAGTCCGGCTCGGTCACAATACACACATGGACAACATCATCCATAATAACCACGATTAACAACTGCAATGTGAACCACAAATTAAGCACAAGGAAACTAGGAGCAGCAGACAAATGCGGGCGCAAATTTACTTGCCTTCAGCCATTCATCATGCTCAGCTGTTGGGGTGCGATTGTTGCCAGACCTCAAACACAGCTGCTTGATCTATCAGTGGAACGCTCACAGTGGCAGCGCCGCCGACGTAAAGTTGTGCGTTGCGCCATGGTGTCGTTTAATAAGGAAGACAAATGAACGGAAACACATATTAGTCCTAAATAATTTGGCTTTTGCTAAGAAAATTTATAAATAGTCTTGATATCAAAGGCTTTTCTCGGTCGGTGCACTTCACTCAACTCAAGAGCGCCTTTTCAAGGCGTTTCTCGGTGGAGGAAACGTGAAGTAGTGTTCATGAAACGCAACGGCGCATTTAGTGAAGGAAAGCTCGTCACCTCGACTTGGCTGAGTCGAAGAGAAGCGTTGAGTGAAGACGTGTTTAAGAATACGGTGGTAAGTTTTTCACGTTTAGGTAGCCTGAGAAAAAAGCTATCATCTTTAATAGTCAATGCACAACGTAGCAAGGAGGGGAAATCGTATATCGGGTAAACTAGCCGCTGTTTTAGGGATAGTGCAATGGCACATTAGCTTTCGACAAGAAACAACGGCATGTGCGCTCCGCGGCTTTGGAGAATCATGATTCTGGGCAGAATCAAGAATACCACTGCCAGAGAGCTGATGGAACCGTTTTATATTGCTTCGAGGTGGAACGCATGTGTTAGTGAAACTTCTATTTCTTTGTTAAGCAGCGAAGAAAGGTTCGTGCCCGGCATGTCGCGGTGACGTAATAATCATGCTCATATTCAATGGGTTTGTCCGTTGCTTCATTGCGCATGTCTGGTAAACTCCTTACATGGACGCCTCTGACGGAAAGAAACTGTAGTTTAAATTTTACCCTTGTCCGTGTCGATAGCCTCTCGTCCTTGCCTGTCTTTGGGCCATAATGTTTGTGTCGCTTTCTTTTTCCGGCCTACTGTTCCGTCCTTCAACCTTGCCACCCCTCCCCCTCCCCTCCCTCACACACCGACGTAAGCTTTGTCAGCGCTATGAATGAAGCTTTATAGCCTTAGCTGTTAGATGTATATTGTATCATTCTCATACCGGGCGTGCTTATAACAGTGAATACGGCAAGAGAAACTCGTTTGGTACACAGTGCATTCTACTGTTGCTGGTTTGCAAGTCATCATCATCAGCCTATATTTATGTCCACTGCAGGACGAAGGCCTCTCACTGCGATCTCTAATTACCCCTATCTTACGCTCGCTGATTCAAGCTTGCACCTGCAAATTTCTTAACTTCATCACCCCAGCTAGTTTTCTGCCGACCTCGACTGCACTTCCCTTCTCTTGGTATCTATTGTATAACCCTAATGGTCCACCGGTTATCGATCCTACGCATTACATGGCCTGCCCAGCTCCATTGTTTCCTCGTAATGTATACTAGAATATCGGCTATCCCCGTTTGCTCTCTGATCCACACTGCTCCCTTCCTGTCTCTTAACGTTAGGCCTAACATTTTTCGTGCCATCGCTCTTTGTACGGTACATAAGTTGCTCTCGAGCTTCTTTGTTAACCTCCAAGTTTCTGTCCAAAATGTTAGCACCGGTAGAATGCAATGACTGCACACTTTCCTTTTCAACGACAGTGGTAAGCTCCCAGTCCGGATTTGGTGACGCCTGCCATATGTACTCCAACCCAATTTTATTCTTCGGAAAACTTCCTTCTCATGATCAGAGGCCCCTGCAAGTAATTGACCTGGATTAACGTACTCCGTTACAGGCTCTGCAGGCTGACTGGCGATCATGAATTCTTCTTCCCTTGCCAGGCTATGAACGCTATGTTTGTCTTCTGCATACAAATCTTCAACCCCACTCTCATACTTTCTCCATCAACATCCTCAATCATTTGTTGTAATTCGTCCCCATTGTTGCTGAATAGGACAATCACCTGCAAAACGAAAACTGATGAGACATTCGCCGTTGATCCTCACTCCGAAGCCTTCCCAGTCTAAGAGCTTGAATACTACTAAGCATACAGTCAATAGCATTGGAGAAATTGTCTCCTTGCCTGATTCCTTTCTTAATAGGTACCTTTCTGCTTTTCTTGTGTAGAACCAATGTAGCTGTGGAATCTTTGTAGATATTTCCCAGGACATTTACGTATACCTCCTGTACTCCTTGATTATGCAATGCCTCTATGATTGATGCTATCTATACTGACTCAAACATCTTTTCATAATTTATGCAAGCCATATAAAGTGGTGTATTGTACTCCGCAGATTTGGATGGATGGATGGATAGAAAAAACTTTATTAAGCGAGCGAGTTTGGACCCTTCAAGGGCCCAGGGCCACCCCATAGCCCTCACATTACGCGCATGTGTCCACGCCAAGTAGGGCCATGGCGCTGGCATCCTGGTTCACGCAGCGAAATTGGGTGTCCGGGTCCTGCGACGCAAGGAGGGTCTCACATTCCTCCCACGTTTCGATGGTGGGCTGTCTCTACGGGGGAGGATCGGCAGGGTAGCCGAAGAGGATGTGGTTTAAGGTGGCGTGCGACTCTCCTGAGAGAGTTTATAGATAAGCCACGGCTACAGAACGGTCTGGACCACCACGCGGCGTCCACCCAGCGCAAATCCTCTGTAGTGCCATATGCGTTATTTAAAGCTTTGGATCGCGCGACGCGGCGGTATTGATGGTGTTCTGGGTGGGCGTTCTTAGGGAGGGGTTTGATGATAATCGCGGTGCGCATGGCGCGAGGCAGAGAGATTAAATCTACAGCGTGTCCGGGTATGCAATTTCCGAGAGAATCCAGTATATGTCGTGCAATTGCTATACCAGCCAGGCGAAAGTATTGTGCTTGTCGATGTGCCTGTATGAGCTCTTGTATCGTGTTGTGCATTCCTAATTTTAACAGCCAGTCCGTGCTAGTGTTCTTTCGCAAATTTCTCGACTACCTCGTTGATGACAAGGATGTAATTCATTGTAGAATATCCCTTCCTCAAGCCTGCCTGTTCTCTTGGTTGATTGAAGTCAAGTGTTGCTCTGATTCTATTGTAAATTATCTTCGTGAATATTCTTTACCGTACTGAAAGCAAGCTAATGGCCCTGTACTTTTTCAGTTCTCTAACGTCTCCCTTCTCATGGTTGAGTATAATGTTGGCGTTCTTCCAGCTTTCTGGTACACTTGAAATCGTGAGGCATTGCGTATAAAGGGCCGCAAGCTTTTCAAGCATGATACCTCATCCATCGTTAATTAAAGTGACTCTTATTCCATCTTCTCCAGCAGCTTTTCCCCGGTCATGTCTTGCAAGGCCCTTCGAACTTCATTGCTAGTTATGGAAGGAGTCTCTGTATCTTGTTCATCACTACTTCGAATGAAACTAGCTTGGCTGCTCTGGGAACTGGACAGAAGTGGGCCTTCCCTACAAGTCAGTATACAATTCTTCCGCTGCTTTTACTATGTCATTGAAATTGCTCATGATATTACCCTGCTTATCTTTTAGTGCATACATTTTGCCTAGTCCTATGCAAAGTTTTCTTCTCACCGATTTCCTGCTGCGTCCATATTTTATTGCTTCCTCAATCTTTTCTACGTTATAATAACGGATATTCCTTACTTTTATCTTGTTGATAAGTTTCGACAGTTCAGCGAATTCTATCTGAACTCTCGAGTTTGACACTTTCATATTTTGCCGTTTCTTGAATAGGTCCTTTGTTACTTGGGATAGCTCACCTACTGGTTGCTTTGGTGCCTTACCTCCCACTTCAGTTGCTCCTTCTAAGATCAGCCTAGTTGTGGTTTCATTCATTACCTCTATGTTGTCTTCATCTTCGTGTTCTAAAGATGCATATTTGTTTGCGAGCATCAGCCTGAATTGGTCTGCTTTTACCCTTACAGCGTCTAGGTTGGCCTGTGTTTTCCTGACTAATTTTATTCTTTCTGTCTTCAAATTGAGAGAAATCATAGACCTCACTAACCTATGGTCACTGCACTTTACCCTTCCTAACACTTCTACATCCTGCAATATGCTGGGATCGGCAGAGAGTATGAGATTTATTTGGATCTTTGTCTCTCCACTAGGGCTTTTCCAGGTCCACTTCCTGTTGCTGCAGCTTCCTGAAGAAGGTGTTCATTATTCGGAGCCTATTCCTCTCTGCGAACTCTACCTTCCTTGAATTGATGCCATAGTTGGCAATTGCTTGCTCACCAGCCTGCTTTTTCCTTACTTTTGCGCTGAAGTCGCCCATGGCAACAGTATACGGAGTTTGCACCTTTCTCATTGCTAATTCAACATCTTCATAAACCTGTTCTATTTATACATCATCGTGACTGGAGATTGGGGTGTCGGCTTGTACTACCTTCCTTTTATACGTCCTATTCAGCTTTATTACGACGACTGCTACCCTCTCTTTAATGCGGTAGAATTCATCAATGTTGGCCGCTATGTCCTTATGGATTAGAAGTCCTACCCCGAGTTCTCTGTAATCTGGAAGACCTCTGTAGCAGAGGACTTGGCCGTTAGTCAGCACTGTATAAGCCTCACGAGTTCTTCTAACCTCCCTAAGGCCAATAATATCCGAGGCAATGTCTGATAATTCCTCAAACAGCCCTGCTAACATAGCCTCACTCGAGAGGGTGCGTGCGTTGAACGTTGCCAGGTACAGTTTCTAGTGGCGGCCTGTCCGGACCCACAGATTCTTAGCACCCTCTACCGCATCACAGGTCTGACCGCCGCCTTGATCAGGTGCTCCGTAGCCGCTGGGGAATGAGGGCCATAGGTTTATTGCGGGAGTCGTGATGGAAGTAGTGGCCGAAAACTGCACCAGGGATGCCAATTCCTGTTCAGGCGAGGGATTGCTTTTGTTTAAGCTTAGTGGGCTTTCCTAATTTCGTGGCACCTGGACTAGTATAGCCCAAGTAGCTCTCGGCAATTTCTTTTTTGCCGGTAGCAAGCGCCACTCCAAGCCTGAAAATGTAGTGGACTGGAGGAGGATTCGAACCTTACGACCTTCGGATTTGAAGGCCGGTGTTCTACCTCTGATGCAGGCCTACACTGGAAACGTAAGTCCCAGCAAATCAGTCAGCCAATGAGCCGCATTTATTACGGCTATGGGAGCGCTGGAGTAGGGCGCCGGCAAGATACACAACTGACGGACGATGACAGGACTACCCCGTAATTGTACGGTATCGCACTGCACAAGCACGCCAACATGCCTAGCGGGACCCAGCTCATTGGCTTATAGATGGAGAGCACACTGCGATACCTTTGGCGAGTGTACGACCTTGCGCAAACTTTCTTTTACCTGCAAAGCCATGACCGACCGAACCAAAGGTACAAGTAACGCTGGCAAATGTTTTAGTACGTACGGGCCGAACAACCCGATAGTTTGAAATATAATCGACCAGAACGTTCTTCCCCGAGCCCTTTCACCCTACGGATAGCTCCATCTAGGAACTTGTCCCGGCAAACCAGCCTACGGACTCTGACTCACCATTCACGCCATACAAAATGGACTACGCTCTTGAGACGGCAAACTCCTCTGGGTGAAGACGGCATCAGGTGGGCAGCAATGCGGAACCTCGACCAGCCGGTCAGGCGCCGACTATTTGAAGCTATGAGTCGAGTATGGCAAGCAGGTCTTTACCCAAAGAGTGGGCCACTCGTAAGTGACCATAGTGCGCAAACCAGTAAAAATTCGATTGCCTGACTAACATGTGGCCAACAACCCTCATCCTACTTGCAATGAGGTGGTAAGAATCGCGCACATCCATGCACAATCTCGCAAAAATAGTTTAATTGTGGTCGTTGAGGTATTTAAAATAAAATACACCAATAAATAAGCACCACTGGCATTTTCATCCCACCAAGATAGGCTTCATACTACGCATAGAAACCACCAACAGCTTGCATTTGCTGAAGTACACCCTTCTATGTCCCCACTGCAAGGACCATTGTCCAAGAATTCTTATGATAGTGGATCTAAAGAAGTCTGTTGATTCAAGCCGACGTACTGTCGCGACAAATATAAAACCCGTCGAACAAACGGAGGCAGAAAGAGGGCTGTTTCCTGCACCTACTCTTTTCCACGGGTTGTATACCTTGCGCCAGAGCACGTCGGATTATACATGCACGAACTCGCTTAACCTGATGCGATTACTATCATGTTGAGCACACGCTATTCCTCCTCGCGTGCCTCTACGCTCAAATCGCGTCGTTGAAGTTGAGATGAGCAAGTCATCTACACAACAAAAGAGAACAAAATGGCAGCTATCCACTTGCGGGGTTTGGTCACGTTGTTCTCATTTCGAAAATACTTTCTTATAAATAGCAATTATATGGACACTCCGGGTGCATTTCTGCCGTAAGGGCGGAAACGGTTGCGTATAAAGTCCAAGGGCGACCAAATCGTCGCTGCGCGCCGTATGCTTTATGTATACGGTGCAAGAATATTTAGGTGTTGACACGGCGTGCGCGCGAGTGTCCAGAATATGTTCGGCAGCGCGCGGGCACACCGAGTAGCTCTGCAGCTTGATGATAGATGGCGCCGCGGTCAGCAGTCGCAGCTTAGTGGCGTTGGCGGCTTGACATTGCTCTGCCTCCCTTAAATTTTCGTTCTTAGTGAAGTGAGTAAATCTCAAAGCGCCAAGCAAATTCGTTATTTCAGATTAAAGTGATAAGTGTACCAGGCTTAATGCTACGCTAACATGAAGGTTCCTTGTGCAGGGCGTGAATGACGTGAACACGGATCGATCGGGCAGCACTCAAAGCCCACTCATGTTACGCTCGCGCGCAGAATTTGTTTCGTCCGGTCTAGCCGTTCATCCAAGCACAAAAAATAATAGGGTTAGCCCACGTGCTACCCCTCGATCAGAAGAAAATAGTGACTGAACCGGAAAATGTTGTATTTCATGCTTATCGCTGCTTCCAATCACACTCAGAAAACCGTTCCAGCATCGTTCAAGCACGATATAAATTAAGAAATGAAACGGCGCAAGCTTGCGATATGCAACGCACTAGAGCAAAGTGGCTGTTAATGGCTAGAACTTATGATGAGAATGCACGTAGCTATGAAAAACTCTTTCAAACGGGAATTTATTAGGTGGGACGAAGGTAGGCGTCTTATCTTGGATTACAGCATCAGTTATACAGTTTACTGGTGAAAACATGAGCAAATGCCTATTTTATTCCACTTACACTTAACATAGACCGTGTACACTATTTATTTGGCTTTCGTCTATTCAGGACTGAGTGACTCTTGCAGGATCTAAGAAAAGAGGTAATTTTCTTTTTCTTCATTTTGCATATGGGAATGTGCGAATGTAAGCGTGTTTGACAATGCATCTGCTGTCTTCAAATACACTTACACCCACGACACAATAATCTCATACACTTTTATTTTTTATTTTGTAAAGACACAATACGAAAAAAATTGTGCATGAAGCCGCTCGATAGTTTTAATAGGAGATAAACAACCCAGTAGCTTGGGCTCTCATACACTCCCACAGTTCAAAAATGTTGAATAAAAACATGCAAGCGTGTAATATACACCACACGCACATTGTAAAAAAAAAATCAGTAGCCAGGACGGAACAAATTTGAAAATCAGGCACACATCTGCACAGAAAACAGCAGTATTATACAGGGTACACAAAGTTTTAAAAATATGCAAATGTCACGTAGCTCGACGGAACCATAGTAATATTGTTCGCCGTCCCGTGGATATACTCAGATTATTTTTTTACATTCCGCCTGGTTACATAATTAGTCTTATTTATTTATTCAACTTCTCAAATATTAAAATTACATTAAAAGTATCAGTGAGGAAATTATAAACCAACACGAAAGACTCCCGATACAGCTTTCTATTGCTCAATACGCGCTACGTAGAAGTAATTTTTCCCAGCGTCAAAGAAGCCCACGAACACATTCAAAGTACCCTGAGCGGCCAGTCGCGCGGCAATTTTGCGTGTATTCGCGGGTTTCTTTCACGCTCGGAAAACATTTTATGTATCACGTACTGAGCAACAGAAAGCTGTATCGGGAGTTTTCCATGTTGCTTTGCAATTCTCTCATTCACACTCTTTATCCAATTGTAGCATTAGAAAGGTTGATTAATCAATTATGAAAAAAATATGTAATTAGGCGGAATGCAAAACAATAATCTGAGTATCTCCAAGCAACGGCAGATAACATTACCTTGTTTCTGTCCAGCTAGATGACATTTGCATGTTTTTAAATCTTGGTGCAAGATAGACACTCAATACATATCTTGTACATGAAGCAAAATTGGCACAAACTGCTGTGGTACACAGGAGGTTCCCCCTTCCGCAACGGCTTTTGAGGTTTATTTGACCGTGTGATGTTCTTGGACCGTTCGTAAATAAGGTGAGAACTGCATTTGCAGTCAGAACAGCGCTCTTTGGCGAGTCAAGTAGCACCCTTTTATCGAGCTCCGCATAATATGCCGTCGATATGTTATCATACACACTGAAATATGCTTGGCGCAGACATTGTCCGTAGGTATTAGAGTTCGGTCTGCCCTCAGATTTGGACGGCGCCACTGCTCTAGACCGCGGTCCGATGGCGCCTTGAATAAAGGCACACGCTCCGCACAAGTCCGGTATCCAAAATTGCAGTTCGGAACGAAGCACTTTCTACCCATTGCAAACGCCCCTCATACGGCCTCTGCCACCTTTGTCGAGGCCCCGTGGTGACAATATCCAAGCACAAGCTCATGAAACGCACGCGAACAAAAAGCGTGCCTTCAAAACAGCGCGGTCGCAAATGCAAGCAGGAAGACGCAGCAGCGGCAGCACGCGCCTTGCCGCCGAGGCTAGTGATGATGATAATGATGATTTAATGGCATCCGCTTTGAAACGAGGCGATGACAGTCACCTAGCCTGCTTGATTTAATCAGGTATAATATACATGTTCATTATCTAGCATTTTTGTATACCTCTAATTAATCTTATTCTTTTTTTCAAAATTTACCGTGTACCGCTACTATGATTTTAAGAGATCGGGTCGTATCAATCTTTTCCCTGCTTTTTTTCCACCAGAAGCTAAACATTTCGACAGAATTACCTGTCTGGTTGGGAAAATTGATTAAGACTTAGAGATTGACTCCAACCAAAGAAGGAAATTTACTAGCCTGACGTTTCGGAACCAATTCGGCTCCTTCTTCTGGGGGTATTCTTCGGAGGTTGCGGTGTGCCGCTTATAAAAGGTCCGTCGTAACAAAGGAGAGGAAGGGGGAGAGAGCGTAAGGTGCGGAGACACTTGGCAGGGCACCTGTTCTAGATAGACAAAATAGGTGGGGGGGTGGGGGGGGGGGGGGGGCTTCGGCGTCGCTGGTCGGCTGGGTTGACCGATGCTGGGCGCCCTTTAGTCGCGGGAATGCGTTGAAGAGGGACAGGGGGGGGGGGGGGGGACGAGTTGTTTTGGTGTTGCTGACCTAGAGCGGGGGGTCCTTTCTTCCCTTCGTCGCGTCTGCAAGGCCATGAACATACAAAGAAGGAAGGATGCCCTTCACGCGGTTTATATTACCCACCGTGTACTGAATGTGCCAAGACTCCAGTAGTAGCCTTTTTCGCCAGTTTGTCTCTGTTTGAAGGATTTGGGTTTCTTGGAAAGAAATCTTGTGGTCGGCGTCTTCGGAATGTTCAGCGACGGCGCTGCGTATTCGGTTGAATGTTCTGACGTCGTTTTCATGTTGTCTGATTCTTTCTTTTAGATTTTTGGTTTCCCGGATGTACTACGCCGGACAGTCGGCACAGCTGATTTTATGAGCTTATGGGCTTTTTGAGCTTTTTTTTTTTGAGCTTATGAGCTTGAGCTTTTTCTTTTGGTGGACGGTTTTTTCGTTTAGGAATGAGGATATTCAAAGTGTTCATCGGTTTATGCGCGACTTTGAGGCCTTCTTTTTTCAATATTCGGCTGAGAGCTTCGCTGGTACCTTTGACGTATGGGATGGACACTCGTTTCTGTGGTCGAGGGGGAGTCAACGGTTGGAGGTCTCGTAGTTTGTGTTTTTCTTTTTTGTTGTCGGGTTGTTTTTCGAATGAATTTCGTTGTATAGCCGTTCCTTTGAGCTCGTTGAGAACCGTTCTCCTTTGTTTTTTTTTTTTATCTGATTCCAATGTGCAATGAGTTTCAACTCTTTTAATAAAGAATTTACGACCGATGCATTGTGGTTTGCCGGATGGTTGGATGCGAAGCGTAGGTATCGGCCTGTGTGGGTTGGTTTTCGGTAGACTGAGAATTTTAGATTGCCGTTGGTTCGTGTAACTTGTACATCTAGGAATGGTAACGATCCGTTTTGTTCGCGCTCCGACGTGAACTGTATATCCTGGTCTATGGAATTTAAATGGCTCTGCAGGTTTTCGACTTGCGACTCCTTCACCATACAGAAGCAATCATCCATGTACCAGAGGAAAACTTTTGGCTTCGGGGAAAAAGTACTCGGAGCTCTGTCTTCGATATTTTCCATAGTTAGGTTAGCCATGGTGACGGAAATTGAGGGTCCCCATGGGAGTTCATTTCACCTGCTTGTAGTAGCTGCCTCGGAAGGTGAAGTAGGTATTTGACAGGCATAGCTCGAGAATGCGGCAGATCTCGTCTACACTCAAGGGGGTTCTCTCGTCGAGTGTGTCGTCGCATTCCAGGGCATCCCTTGTTGCGGATATAGCTAACTGAATGGGTACTCTGGTGAACAAAGAGATCACATCAAAAGAGACCAGGCATTCACCATCTTCGAGGCGTACATTTGATATGAGCTTGATGAAGTTTTCGGGGTTGCGCACGAGGGATGCTGTCCTTCAGGTGAGTTGTGATATAATCTGGTGCAAGTATGTGGATAGTGATCGAAGTGGGGAGCATGAAAAGTCTACGATTGGCCGTAAGGGGATTCCGGGTTTATGGAGTTTTGGCAAGCCGTAAAAGGCTGGTGCGGACCCGTTCCTGCACATTAATTTTATATAAAGATTTCGAGAATTTGGGTGGTTTCGGAAATTTCGACCAGCGTGTTATTCAGTACTGATTGGGTCCTTGTGGTGGGGTACTTTTTTAATTTTTCGTAGTCTTGGGTGTTAGGGAGGGTGGACGCCTTTTCCTCGTAGTCCTGCATGTTTAACACGACGGTTGAGTTGCCCTTGTCCGCTGGTAGAATTACAACGTCCCTATCTTCCTTCAGTCCCTATCTTCCTTCAGCTGCTGGATGCCGCTCTCGAGGGCGGCGACAATCTTGGGCAGGGGGAGGTTATCTGTGGTGACGTTGAATTTATGACCTTTTGCCAGGACAGAAGTCTCTTCTGCTATCTCGATGGTAATTTCGTTACTGTGTGCCTGTCCAACACTCCTGGTTTTTCGGTTTGCTTGATTAAAGAAGAGAGTTTTTTCTTCTGCGTTTCGCGGTGTTTCTTTTCCTCTGAGGACGCAATAGTCTTCGCAAACGAATCAATTGAAGAAAAAAGATGGGGTATCTTGTGTTGGAGCTGTCTTCTGGCGAAGAACGCGTCGACTTCTTTCTTCCTAATCACTGTGTGGCACTCGTGTATCCGCGCTGTCACCAGTCTTTGCTGAGCCTTGTTGATGATGTCGCGGCCTTCCGCTGTGTTGATAGGTTGGCGTAGCTGGAGACTTCGTGGAACGATATTTTGGTCTTTGCATTTCCGGGTGAAGTCTAAGTGGATCTTGAAGGTGGAGATGCCTTTCAGGGCTTTGATATAGTTCTTTGCAAGTTGCACTGCCTCTTGTCCGAAGTCTGCACGTATAGACTTCAAGCTAAACATTTCGACAGAATTACCTGCCTGGTTGGGAAAATTGATTAAGACTTAGAGATTGACTCCAACCAAATAAGGAAATTTACTAGCCCGACGTTTTGGAACCAATTCGGCTCCTTCTTCAGGGGGTATTCTTCGGAGGTGGCGGTGTGCCGCTTATAAAAGGTCCGTCGTAACAAAGGAGGGGAAGGGGGAGAGAGCGTAAGGTGCGGAGACACTTGGCAGGGCACCTGTTCTAGATAGACAAAATAGGTGGGGGGGTGGGGGCTTTGGCGTCGCTGGTCGGCTGGGTTGACCGATGCTGGGCGCCCTTTAGTCGCGGAAATGCGTTGACGAGGGACAGGGGGGGGGGGGACGAGTTGTTTTGGTGTTGGCGACCTAGAGCGGGGGGTCCTTTCTTCCCTTCGTCGCGTCTGCAAGGCCATGAACATACAAGAAGGAAGGATGCCCTTCACGCGGTTTATATTCCACCAGTACTCTAATCGAATCTTGCTTATCTGTACGGCTGATCTGTTGATGTTTCCCTCCACTTGAAACCCAAGCGCTTGTGGAAGTTGTACGTTACCTACGGTTCTCGCTGGGTGTATCCCGTCGCATTCCATTAGGATGTGCTGAGTGGTCTCTGGATCTTTACTGCAGCATAAACATGCCTCATCTAGTTCCAAATATTTGCTCCAGTATGTTTTAGTCCTTAGGCTACCGGCTCGAGCCTCAAATAGCAAGGCACTGCCCTTTGTGTTATAGTACAGATTTTCCCTTCATATTTCTTTCTTCTCATTTTTGTAAATCTCCATGGTCCTTTTTGCTTCCATTCTTTGCATCCAATTCACTGTCTCTATTTCTCTCTTTCTTTCTTTCTGATGACTCCTGGTTCTATTTACAGTTTCGATTATCCTGTACTTGGTTGCCAACTTCCTTGACCTCTTCCTTCATTCTGTGTTCACGCTTTTCATGTAGAGATACTTGTGCACTTTAGCCGCCCATTTATTTTCACCTATGTTCCTGAGCCTTCCTTCAAAACGAATTTTGCTCTGTACTTGTCTGACTTCAAAAGACGCCCAACCCATGTCACCCTGCACTGCCTCATTTGTGGCTTTACCGTAGGCTCCCAAAGCCAACCGGCCTACTGATCTTTGGTTAACTTCCAACCCCGACAAGGTATCCGATTTTAAGCATAGAATGGCATTTGCTAACGTTAGCGCCGGCACCATTACTCCTTTCCAGATTCCACGCACCACCTCATACTTATTGTGGCCCCACAGTGCTCTGTGTTTCATTATTTCTGCATTCCGCTTCCCCTTTATTTTCAGATTATCTTGGTGGTTGCTTGAGTAATTCTTTCCTTCCTTTATGTGTACGCCAAGGTACTTATATTGCTTCACTATGGGTATTACTTGCTGTTGAATGGACACCACGAAGTTACTCGTCTCTTCATTAAAGATCATAATTCCTGATTTCTCTGTGCTAAACTTAAGGCCTAGGTTTGTCCTACGTTGCCACAGATATATACCGCATTCCGCAGCGCCGTCTACGACGGCGCCGACGGAGCTGTAACCGAGCTAGGGAACGCGAGCGAGCGGCGCTTTCACGCGCGTTGTGGTGAGAGTGTCAGCACCGCGGCTTTACAATTGCTAGTAGGTACAGCCGAGGGACTACCGGTGGAGATCCTAGGTGCCTAGGGACATAAACGCTTAGGGACTTTTGAGGCACTGGTCTGGCACGAGACGGTCTTTGGAGGGACCGCCAGTAGTTTGTCCGCAGACGCGAGGACAAGCTGGTGCAAGAGAGAAAATGGCGTCCGCTCTTGCGCAAGCGGATACTGCTCGCGTTTGTACCCCGGCGCCGCGGCGGAAGCTTGCTGCCGGGCGCCGACGCGAAGCTGCGGCCGTTGGGGTGTTACGGAGCGCAGCGTAGCAACACCACAAATAGAGAAACACTGCTTCAGTCAGGTACACTTCTCCCTCCCTGATAGTGAGGTTATATTTGGATCATCAAAACAGTGATGTGTTTATTTAGGAATAGCCTCCTTTCTTTCTCGCAGGCGCGAGGACAAGCGGGCGCGAGAGAGAAACTATGGTATTCCTAAAGAAACGCATCACTGTTTTGATGATCCAAATATAACCTCACTATCAGGGAGGGAGAAGTGTACCTGACCGAAGCAGTGTTTTTCTATTTGGAGTGTTGCTACGCTGCGCTCCGCAACAACCCAGCGACCGCCGCGGTACCGAGGCACAAACGCGAGCTGTATCAGCTTGTTTACACCACCACAGTTCACCGAGATCAAAAGCCGTCATGACACACCACCACTACTGCAAGGATTTCCGCCACTAGAACAAACGCTACAATAATAAAGTGCCGCCGGTGTCGGCCAGACACCGCCGGACATTCAACGCGCCCTAAACGATTCGCTCCCTACGCACGTAAGAGCTGCGCTCGGCAAGGTCGCTGCGCCCGGTCCCGGAGATAAGAGAGCCACGCTCAGTAACTAGCAGCCGACGCGCGGCCCCGCATACAAGTGCCTCAAAAGTCCCTAAGCGATTATGTCGCTAGGCGCCTAGGAGCTCCACAATTGCCATCACAACACGTGTTAAGCGGAAGTCCCCCCGCTGTACCTACTAGCAATTGTAAAATCACGTCAGCACCTCTCTTTATTATTCTTGAACCGTGTTTACGTGCGAGTGAAAGCGTGCGAGGGTGAGCCTGCGATCGCGGCTGAATCTCACGCACGCAAGAGCGGAAAGCGGGAAGGAAACGCACTGTTTTCCGACGCGCGCAACGATCCAGGGGAAGGGTAGGGAGATGCGAGGGGGACGCATTCTCCTCCGGGCCGCCCGGGCGGCCGCGCGCGCACCTCCGGGCTGCAAGGCTCCTATTGGAGAGTAGGCAGCGGAGTGCGCGGTCTACTCTGGGCGGCTCTATCGGCTACGCGCCCGCCATGGCCGCTGCATCTTGAAATCCATTTGCGTATGAGATACAGTCCGTCATGAGCTGTGTTTTCACGGCTTATTATGCGTTGGCGCGAGACGCAACACGAAGGTCAATTCGCTAGCTGCTGCTGCCGCGTTCCTTACTCCAGTGTGTTGACAGGGTTGACAGGGGAGTGGCGCGCCTCTTTGGCGCATCGAGCGAATTCGGCAGCATCAGGGACAACGTTAGAACAGTGGGTGGGTAAAAGCATTGAGTCCAACGTTGTTACAGCTTCCCGGCGATGCACCAAGCGAAAAGGGGTGAAGCCGGTAGTTTCTTGCACGGCAGTATTATATTCAAACGTTACCAATGGGAGAACGTCGTCCCAGTTTTTGTGGTCGACGTCAACATACATAGAAATCATATCAGCGATCGTTTTGTTTAGCCTTTCTGTGAGCCCAGTCGTCTGGGTATGGTAAGCAGTGGCTTTGCGGTAACTGTACCACTGAGATGCATAAATGTTCTGTGAGCTGCGCTGTAAATGCTGTGCCCCGGTCGGTTATAACTACTGTTGGAGCACCGTGGCGGAGTACGATGCCATAAACAAAGAAGGTCGCAATATCTTTAGCAGTGCCTCGTGGGAGAGCTCGGGTTTCAATGTAACGTGTAAGGTAGTCCGTGGCCACAGCAATCCAACGGTTACCAGCGCTCGACGTGGAGAATTGTCGACGCATATCTATGCCAACTTGCTGAAAAGTAATCCGTGGAGGATCAACGGGATGGAGAAGTCCAGCGGGATGCACGGGTGGTGTCTTGCGTCTCTGACAATCGCGGCATGTCTTCACGTATTGCTTCACGTCACGGCGAAGGTTAGGCCAGAAGTACTTTTGGCGTATGCGTGAAAACGTCTGTGCGAATCCGAAGTGGCCCGAAGATGGCTCGTCGTGAGAGGCCCGCAGGATGTCGTCACGTAGTGCGGACGGCACTACAAGGAGGCAGGTGGTTGCGGTCGAGTGAAAACCCAATTTGTAGAGGACGCCATCACGGAGAAAAAAACGATGATAACTTGCGGACGAACGTACGAGGCGGCTCTCGTAGGCGGTTCTGAATCATCGCGTTGTTGCTTGCTGATGTCTGATACTGTGATAATGGAAAGTATTGCGTCTTCTTCATCAACGTCGAATGGCGACAGTTGAAGTGGAGCACGGGACAGGCAGTCGTCGTCATTCTGTTTACGCCCGGACTTGAACACTATCGTCATATCGTATTCTTGCAAGCGAAGACTCCAGCGTGCAAGACGGCCAGATGGATCCTTCGGATTGGCGAGCCAGCACAATGAATGATGATCTGTCACAACTCGAAACGATCGGCCATGCAAATATGGTTGGAACTTAGCAATTGCCCACACAACAGCCAAGCATTCCTTCTCCGTAGTGGAATAATTCCTTTCAGCTGGAGACAAAGTGCGGCTTGCGTACGCAATGACGCGCTCACCTCCGTCTTGCCACTGTACGAGGACACCAGCGTGGCGTGTGGAGAACCAGCGACGCAGGAGGCTGTCCCTTACGGTATCTCTGCCGTGTCTGGCTTGCGGTTGTGGTCGACATCCTCGGCAGATCTTGCAGGCCGTATTCCGGAGACAGTCTTTGAATCCGTCGGCTTTTTCGAAGGTTGTCCGCTTCCAGTTCCTGGGGGTCAGAGTACATAGACGCCTACCCGCACCTCCACCAGTTTGTCACAGACAAAACCACAAAGGGGTTCGGTCGAAGCTATAGATCTTTTTTTATGAAGCTGTCCTGGCACCTTCGTCGTTGTCTTCTTCGGGGAGCCATCCAACATGCCTAGCATGTTAAACCGAGCGGCTGTCATTTGTGTCAAGGTCGTGGCAATAATATCATTCGAGAGCAGTGATACGTTGCGAAATCCACGAATTACCATCGTTCATCTTATATTTCTTCTCAAGGGCCTTCTCAAGAATCCACAGATCAGAAGCCACACACTCAGGCATCCGTGTATTTACAAGTCAGAACGTAGGTCTGCAAAACCAGTTACTAAGTCAAGTGACATAGGCATGTTATGTTCAACAATGCAATGAAACTCCAGGGCCGTGCTTAATACACGCACACTGTATTAAGCCAGAGTCATTGCTGGCAATGCATATGCATTATTTTGCGCCAACAAAAGGGCACATTCAAATGAAATGTATGAGATGTATGAAATGTATGAAATGAAATGAAAGATGTATTAATATGCCATGTTTAATTTGAGCGAATGTGTACTTACAGTGCTTACGATCAGCTGATAGGGACAATAAACACTGGCAAGTATTTCCTTATTGAGAAACTTGGAAGGAGACCAACACTTTCGTAGTGAATCCATAGCATTTACACTTATGAAAGTCCATGTTCATAATAATGACACACCCAAACGTAGTAGGCTTGTTTATTCAGGAAAACATTTCTCAAAATAAGATTATTTATTATTATAATCCTAGATATAACAAAAACTTATTGTAATGGTTTTTATTCAACACATATATAACCGCACAATTTCTAACGTCAATTTTTACGTCTGCTTTCTGTATTCCAGCATTCCACGTAAAGGCCACTTAGAACGCAATTCTCGCCATTGCACCAGCCCACAGGGCAATAGTAACCCAAAAATCTTTGCATTTTGCCGGCAACTTCACTTGTAATATTCTGCAGAAGAAATAACAGAAGACAGGATGCGGATTATTATTAATGATCCTTGACGTCATCAAACTTACCCGTACGTGAATGTAAATGCAGTGTTCGATTATTCTACTCGCGAGTACATTGGTTTGTTGGTATGCTAATTTGATTACGACATTTCAGCGCACCTGCAAGGCGAAATGAAGAATACGCGTCACACTGCGCCATTATTTAACAGTGTTTCAATCCAGTAAAAGGTGCTAGTCACACACTTAAGCAACGACAGTTCACGTGCATGCTTGAGTCACCTTCTAATGTATCGCAATTTCATTCAAAATTGAGCGAAAAAGCCGCCGTCTGTATATATAGTTGCGAAACGGCATCTAAATTCCCACTGGCTGCGATGCCACGACACGAGTGCACCTCGACGGAGCAGAGCGGGCATACAGAACAAGGGCTCTGTCCTGTCTCAACATTTTTCCGTTAGCCTTATTCGCACTAGTAACTATCTCACAGCAAGGGCTAAAGGCAGCGCCTGTTTCCACCGCGACGCCACGTCACCCTGGCTCTCGTAAGCCGGCTTGCGGTCCGTATCTCTCTCTCTCTCTCTCTCTCTGTCACACGCACACTGCGCTTAGCTGCTGGTAGCGCCTGCTGGTCTTAGTAGCCGTTGCTGCTTCCTCACTCTTGTCGCGCAGGACGTGGGTGGCATACGGAGTTGGCACCGCAGGCTGCTGCTGCTGCTTGCTGGCACGGGCAGCACGTATCGCTATGGAGTCTTAAGCCCAAACCGCATTCACGCGATTTTGTGCGCGACGGCGACGAGCGACGGCTTCGAGCGACGAAACGGGCCGTCGCGCGAACAGATCGCTTGGTCTTTTCGCTCAATCGCTCGGTTCTAGAAATCTAGAATTCGTCGCTCGTCGCCCGGAAGTGCTATAAGCGACTAGCCAATAGCGCGAAGCCGGAACTGGATATACATCAGTCAAGTACTACCGATTGTCGCACGGAATGAGCAAACGACTAGATTTTGATACGTGCAAGGATAATAACGTAGTGCAAGACCTTTAGAAATATTTATGCTGCTCTTTACTCTAAAAACATCAACTTAAATTAATAAAGCAAGCGTCACGCCAGTTTCGGCGAGTATTTGTTGCCCTCATACCGGCAACACCGGGGAGACGTCGCTCAATGTCGTCGCTCGCATGCGGTGCGACTTGTAGGCGACGAGCGACCGCGACATCCATCTCCATCGCGTCGCTTTGTCGCTGTCGCGCGCAAATCGCGTGAATGCGGTTTATACTTTAGCATCTACATCATCGCGTTGCAACCTCTGAATAGAGCCTCGAAGTTATTCGAACCACTGATAATTCCTCGTGTAAGCTTAGCACGGCTCTACGCGGGCTCTTACCCCGACGATGTATGCACCGATAACCGCACACACTGAAGAATCGATCTTGTATTCACTAATGCATGCCTTGATTTTAAGCAATGTTGACGTAGCAATTAAGGCCTTCACTTGTCTAAAGGTAAACACTTTTTCTAAACTAAAACGAAAAAATGGATTTAGCAAAAATATGGACGTGGTCTCTGCTTCATAGACATACTGAACGTCTGCAAAATCCTTCCGTACCTAGATCATGATTTAGTTGTAAATACGAAATACCTTAGTCAGATGAAGCTATTAAATCTCAAAGCTCATTGCTCATATAGTCCTTAGTTTGGCCATTCTGGACTCATGATGTGCGAAGAATATTGCTATCGGCTGCTGCGTCATTGCTGAAATGTGTATAAAGCGGTTAGCCAAGAATAACATAATATTGGATGTTGTCCCTCTTTATCGTTCGTAGATAATTTCTCCCTTGTTTACTTTAGCTTCAAAAATCTCTTTAAACTCAGCTTTTTACCATTTCATATGAGTGTTATAAGCATATGCAATACCTTTTTTCATTAAGTTCTCATTTAGGTAAAAAAACAGAACTATGCAGCAGACGGGACTCTTTCCATTCTGTTCTCTGAGAAATGTCAGCAAAAGAAAGTGTGGCTTTAACCCTGTCCTCGCGCACTGCCCAAATTAGCTATGACTCAACGTCTAGTTAAAATACCCCTTTTTTATTACTCTTTCCTGTTCTTCTTGCATTGTCATTTAACGGTTTGTTATGGTATAAATATAATAATGCTTGTATGAAAAATAAAATAATATAAACTCTGTTGTAATATAGACGTCAGTGTCTTTGGAGCTCAGAGTTAATAGGCGGCATAGTCCAGATTTGAACAAAAGAAAATGAAAGCTTGTTTTCGCGCCACAGTAATTTATACATAGCTGGCCTCTCGCATTTGCTCTTTATTGCTTAAAATAGCACGGGTAGCCGTACCTGAGCTTCCCTTTGTATTGTCACATATGACAACAGCGCATATTGGCATTACAGTGAGAGGGTTTACAGACGTAGCAAAATAAAGCATGTAAACATGGCATAAAAGGGTGTATACATTCATAACCATTTTGAGTGCACGTATTTAGAGGCACCCACACAGCACCCACAACGCACGCACAGATGTAACCAATACAAAGAGAAACGCAAACAAGATTTACGTGTTCAGCACATTTTGCGTTAGAAACGACAACCTAAAGACACTGTAAACACAGCTGAAAAATAAAAGAAATAAGGCTTCATGGTTGCAAATTCTGCCATAAAATAAAACGTACGTGTTATAACAAGATCAGGAGAAAAAAAAGTTTACCATAACGAGAAAATGGCACCACAGGGAAGTCACTGAAAAGATTATGCACGCCTGATATTGTGTCACAGGAGAACACGAATGAAGCTAAAAAAAACAAGAACGAGTATTCAAGTGGCCATCACCACGTCCGAAAGCTACTTATTCGACTGCTACATTGTGCGCCGGAAAATGGGTCAGCAAATGTGGTTGTACATTTATTATTCAGGGTGATGATCTCTAAGTTTCATTATTTTTTTCAATAGCCTGTTGCCGATGACATAATTCTAGTCCTCGAGCTAGATATTAATCGGGCGGACATTACTTGCACAAAAAATCGAAACACATATTGAACTAATTAACAAAGTTCAGTAATTGTCTTTTGAATTATTTACTTCACGCACTTATTGCAATTTACGAATTGTAGCCGGTGAGTTTGCAAGGCATATTGACTTGTAATGAGTTTCCAGAATGACGCTATTTTGGATATGCGCCATCAAACTTGCTGTCAAAGTGCACTGTTGTTACACCTACTTTTTACCAAAACGTTCTTTTATGCATTGCAGTACTAAAGTAAAGTAGATGCGTGTTGCAAGCTCCTCGGCATCAATTCGTGAATTGCAATGTATGCCCTAACGTAATAATTAAGAAGTTGATTAGTGATTTTGGTAATTAGTTGAACGTGTGTTTCCATTTCTCGTGCTAGTAATATGCGCCTCTTCGAATAATCCAGCTCAGGGATGAGAATTATGCTATTTGGTAGGTGATTATTAAAAATTGAAGAAAACTTAAATATGGCCACCCTCGAATTTCTTGTGGGTTATCAAGTCCGTGAGAAGTCTAATAACAACAAAAAATTAATAGATTCGCTGGATGTCGGTTTGTGAGGCATAAGCACATTATAAAAATTGTAATCTTAGCTTAGCCCTTCGATGTTCGAATGATTTGAATGTAATATTCCTTTTACATATGGACTTGCAGCAGCATCGTTTTATATCCGATGTTTTAATATTATCAGATAGGTTTGTGTTATCTGAGTTATTTTCAGACGAAATCAGAGGTATTTCTTCTGCATTCTATTTTGGCAATAACTGGAGTGTTACCGAGCTATCATTCACAGTGCAACAGAATTGGAGTTATAGGCCTTTTTGAGCTACTCATATTTTATGATAGTAATTGTATGAACCATCCAGAGAAAGTTTCGCCGTCATCGTTCCCCGCATCGGGGTGTTCCGTGTAATGTAAAAGTAAGATAATTTATGACGTCCCCGTGGGCTGCATTGGAGCACGCACGGGCTCGGGCTTACCCGAAAGCCCGGGCCCGGGCCCGGCCCGCGGGCCGGGCGGGCCGGGTAGAGCAGTATTTTCACGGGCTCGGGCCGGGCTCGGGCCGGGCTCGGGCACGGCGGCGTCTGCTTTTTGACCCGGGCCCGGGCCGGGCTCGGGTTTTTGACGCGGGCCCGGGCTCGGGCTTTCTGCGAGTTATTCTGGGGCTTCTAAACTCTGAAAAACCCGTATTTTTCGGTCTGGGCCGGGTTCGGGTCGGTTTCGAGCCGGGCTCGGGCCGGGCTCGGGCTTAAGGTAAAGGGGTGGCGGGCCGGGCCGGGCGGGTAACGTAGATTATTTCCGGACCCGGGCCGGGCCCGGGTCTTACCACAAAAGTTTTGATCGGGCTCGCGGGGGCCGCCCAATGTAAAACGGGCCCGGGCCGGGCCGGGCCGCAAGAATCGGCCGTGCAGTGCTCTAGGCTGCATGCTGTATAGATGCGAGGAAAAGCTCGCCATCTACTAGAGCACCAATTATGGAGGTCACGTGAACATGCACGCAATAGGGGAGGAGAGTACACGTCTCCTCCTGTAGCTCAACCGTGACTGCTCATTGAGGTCCGCGTACCTGAGCGCATGCGCCCCGCGTGCCACATTTCGGACGTAATTTGTGGCGCGTTCAGAGTCAATGGCGAGCCGAGATCGCTGGTGGCTTGATGTGCGCTGTCTTCTCACGCATCTGGTGTACAAGTGCGCGTCATCTCTAGTTTCGGAGGTGCGGTGAAGCAACGACAGGAATAAGCGTTCACTTCCCGCAGCTGACGCCTTCGCGCCAGAGTTTTGACAGCCAGCGCTCGCGGCCATCGATTGAAACCTGATCATATTTGGCTTGAGCACGCATGACACTATGGTGGGTAGTTTATTTAGTAATCGAACGTTTACTTCAATTTTACGGTTGATGTAATTACATGCTTTACTTGTGTAGCTGTCTAATACTTGCTATCTCTATCAACGCTTCGCCTTTCGTGCTAGACTGCAATTTGTCCTTGCTTCGCTCACACCCTCAAAATAATCTATTTTGCAAAAAAGTCGGTGAGTAGCAGAAACCTTTATTATTTACAGTGAACGTTTAAAATAGCCAGGAAGGTTCATCACCGTCAGGATTTACTAAAATATATGCATACATGTTTACCGATGTTTCGATCTGTAATAATTTCGCGCACTTTTGCAATTAAGGAACGTAACATAGAGAGTTCTCTCTTAAAAATTCATACCGCACGCAAGTAGAGCGTGTTCATGAAGCTGAACATTTAAAAAAATGGCCGATTACGGACATGCACCTATTAGAAATTTGAGGATCAACGATTACAACCAGCCTACGCTTGCGAGGTGTCACTTAGATTTACCTATAGCGCTCACGATTTGCTTGCGCAGCTCGAATATTCATATTTTACTAAAAACATATATGGTGGCTGTAAATACGCCTGTTGTGCTCTAATAATTGGCAGGATTTAATAAAATGGCACTGTTCTCAAAAGTCTACTTACCACCGATGCATACATCTTAAATTTGCTCGAGGTTAGAATTTTGCAGATACCTGTTTAGGAAAGTTATTCCCACAGCAACCTTCCTTTCAAAACCGCATTGTCGGGCGCTTCACACTCGCCCGACTGCGAGAGGCAGTCACGTGCCTCAGGGGCGTCGTGACAGTTGCGCTCCGGCAGTTCAGTTTCGGTTTTCTAGGTTAAATTGCCAAGATTTATTTCGGTGTTGAAAATGGAGTGCCACCGTTTTTATGCCTCGAACTGCGTATAATGCTCAGGTAATGGGCTTGAAGTTTTTCGTAACGAAATCTCTGTGACTCAATTAGGTAAACAAGACCTATACGCTAAGATTCAAGTTGACATCCTAAACGTTGCAAGAAATATTTTGTTCTCCTTAACATATAATGAACTAGGTAAACGCTGCAAAACGTCCTCAAAAGGCTGTTTGATTGAACGAAGCTACGAAGTTCAGACCTCTGTATTCATAAATTAATTAAAAAACGGGTTTAATAATATTGTCAAACCGGTATATACTTGCACTGGCAAGAAATACCCAGTGAGCAGAAAAAAAAGGTGGTATATTAAAACTATAGTTTAATACTTACAGTGCACTCTACACCTTCTTGCGTGACTGTCGCATTGTGTTGCGAGCGCGTACAGATTAGCTTGCATCCTACGCGGATCTCAAAAAAATATAAAGTAGGACATATATCAACCCAGTCACACTAGCAATAAGACAAATGTTCTGGCTGCCATCTGACATGACTTCGTCCATCAGAGTATAGATATCTTAAACAGAAATATGAATGCAGAAAGTAGCTAGTAGAAGAAGCCAGGTGGTTTAGGTGGGAAGCCATGAATTGGTTCTGGTCGCATTTTGGCCTTGCTCTCCTGTGTATCATCCACGTTTGTACTATTAAGTTCATTACTGTCGATTCATATTTCTTGCGATATATATTCATTTATGTAAACCCATGCTGATTCCGTTTGTTGAATATCGTTGTTTCTCCAATTGGGCATTACGTGTTGGAGCGTTTTTTGAACCCCTGTGTGAGAAGAATCCCCAAAAATATTTATTTTTACATAGTGGGTGCTAACACTGTTTTCTTGCCCGCTTGGAAGTAACTCGAACCAGGAAGGCAGTTTAAGGCAGGGACACGTAAGTTTTCTTTTACAGCTGCTATTGGGACATGCCGGATGTTACGTGTGGCTTCTTTTTGCGCTTAAGGAAGGCTACAACACGTGAAAGCCGCTTATTGCTATTCCTATTGAACATCAATTCAATAGAAGTTTCAGCTGTCAGAGGGATGGCAGGAAATTGTTTTATCGTATAAAATATCACTGCTGGATTGCTGAATGTTTCTCTTGTAAGCGTGACTGCCTCAACATAACGTATAAGATCTATAGCCATGAAAGCAAAGTTTGTTTTTCGTAAACCTAAGTGTCACATAAACTAACTGCGCACCGCCTTTTTTCACTGACAAAATGGAAACATTCTACAGTTGTTGGTATTCAAACACCGAATTAACTGGAAAATAATGTGCGAACAAAGCTGCACTTCATCCAGTATTATTCACGCGTATAAACACGACTTTTATTGCAGGACCTTTTACCGCAAGGCAAGCTTTCAGGTGTAAGGGTCCTTGCGATCCTGCAAGGAGTGAGCGAGAGGCAACGGAAGGCCTGAACAAAGGAGCAGTCCAATTACTTCTTTCGCACGTTACTAAGAGTGTCTGCTCAAGATAAAGGCAAGAACATCATCTTGTTCTTAAATTTTCTGGAATATTGCAGGTAAGTGATAAATGGTGTTCTGTAAGCTCGACTCTATGCAGGTGGCCGTAAAAAGGACAACATTGCGCAGTTCGTGCCCTAAGTTTAGACCTATAGAAACCCTTGAAACATCTCAGCTGTCTCGCAAATTAAACTCGTGTTTTCCCTATGCCCAACACTGCTCATCGCATCTGCTACTGGCAGTCGATTTAATGTCAGCAATGTCATTAGACTTGAAGAAAACGTTCTGCTAAATGAGACACTCTGCGGCTTTCTTTTTTAGATTTTGTGCTGGCACACAACCTGACCCCACTATATTCTTTATTCAAAGCAATAAAGGTGGATAATGAAACTTTGAACAAACCGGTTTTCCATGGGTGTAAAGCAGCATGGGACTGCAGTCGGCTGAAATGGAAGAAAACAGAAAGACACAACATTATTATTATGTTGCTGGCATAAAAAAGAATACAGATACAAGAAATAATTTCATGTCTATAGCAGCTGCCACCAGGAGCTGAACGCCTGCCTGTTCCAGAATTGAAAAAGCACACAGGAAATATAGCGTAAATGCTGTAGTCTTGGCAGTAAGGTCCTAGAATTTAATTTATAGTTAACATGAAACTGGTGGAATAATTCTCAAGGGTAGAGTTGAAAATGAAAATTTAGTTCCAAGCTATCTGCGGCGAACTGATACACATTAAGATGGCGGAAAGATAATCTTTACATTCGTCGTTCTCTTGCACACAATGACCGACGTCGTTTTTGTGACATTTCTCACAGACTCGTGACGTTGACCTCCTGCCGGAAAAGCGCCGACCCGGTGCCTAGCTTGAGGTTGGTAACTGCAAGACGTCCGAGGAAGTAGCAGACGTGCTAGAACCGAATGGGATTACTTCGTACGTAGCGTCTGTCCCTTTTCTCAAGACATGTTAAGGGTCAGAGTACCTAGCAAGTAGTTTTCCGAGACGCCAGTGCACCGAGACAGGCACCATAGAAGGACAAGGTCACCCGTAAGAAGTCAGTTTCCCGGTGGTGGGTGTCCTACAGCAACTTCTGGCATGACTGTGACGCAGAGAGGCGGAAATGGGCAATCTGAATTGTTTGTTGTGCTGTGTTAAAAGGAAGAGAGCGTTGGTATCCTATTGGCGATAGAAGGTGGAGTAGTCGGCGTATGGGTGGATGGACAAAACCTTTATTTAAAACAATTGATTGGTCGTTTCATCAATTGCAGGAGGCTACGGCGGTGTCATGGCTCGAGGAGTTAAGCTCAAAGGTGACAAAGGTAGCGTAGTGTCCCAGTCGGAATGTACAGATGACACATGTGGTGGTAGAGGTAGTTGCAGCAACAGGCAGGATTAGCCTGACAATCAAGGCTAGCAATTGCTTCACCCAAGCCTTTACACTATCACTGCGGGGTTGTACACATGTCTACCAAACATGGCGAACACATCAGTGACCGTTCGTCAGACGTCGGTCCGCACTCGTAAGCTTGTATTTGCTTGTACAAAAACTAAGTCTTCGATGACTTTAGATAAGAAGTACCGACTGTGGTCGGTGAGAAGCAGACGAAGAGCGTCGTAATGTAAAATGACGCCTTGCATCAATAAGTCGGTCACTGGTTGGGAGAGGTCTGGTGATGGCGCAATTAATAGAAAAATTCATAGCGACGGCATTTAGTTATTGCTAGCGGTGGATAGCGGAAACGTGCTGAGAAAAGTAGAGGCCAACACTCAAAAAATGACTCGGCTATCAGTAGGCTGGTAGCATCACTCGAAAATAGCGACGTAAAGACTAATAAGTGGTAGAGACCGGGCCAGAAAAAGCCCCGCCATACACTGTAATGCGTCCTGCAAACACCAAGGTGGTCAGCATTACAGATATTTAAAAAAATATCTGTAATGCCACCACCTTGGCGTTTGCAGGACGCATTACAGTGTATTACAGATATTTTGCAGGTGCCCTAGTACGGCCACTCAGGCATGAGATGGAACGACGACAAGCAATTCCTTCCCTTGAGGCACATGTTGCGGCGACATAAGGTGTCAGATAGATGACGAACATGGAAGTGAATGGTTCGATGATACGTAATGGAGGCAGTTGAGGAGATCTCTTAGAGACGTGTCCCGCTGTTGCTGCTCTACAGTGTGACTAAAAGTGGAGTGCGAAAAATGCCGGTCCGTGTGTCCTCCGTGTGGTCATCTGGGGCATCCACTGGGAGCCCATACAATCAGTCGGCTTCCTAGTGTAGCCGGCGGATTTGTACATTACAGTGTTAGTGAGTTTCCAAAAAACGTAGAGCCCAATGACATGGGCACCCATTGGGGTCCTTTAGGCTTGAAAGCCAGCATAGAGTGTGGCGATCTGTGGTAACAGTAAAAGGCTGCGTGGAGAAGTGGGGCGGGATTTCTTGCCTTCCCAAACACGTGCGAACCACCGATGCTCGGTAAAGGAATTATTGCGCTTGGCAAGGGAAACAAGTGGCCAGGCGTACGCAATGATTCAATTATGACCACATTGGTAATGGCCAAAATAGTACCACTTCCATAACGCCTCTCTGCGCACTTCCGTTGGCGCGTGTTCATCGAAGTGGGAGTCAATCGGCAGGTAGTGAAGAGTGTCATTAGGTGAAGAAAGTCTCGGCCTTAATCGATACCCCAAGAAAACGTAATGTCTTTCCTGGGAGGGTCAGTTAGTGGGTGGGCTATGTCTGCAATATATCTGACAAATCGCTGCAAACGTGAGCGCAATCGCAAAGCTTTGGCGAGATCGGGGTGGACTCCAGATTAGTGGACTGCCTGGGGACTGTAATTTGGCGGTGCCCGAAGTGGCATTTCGAAGAACTAAGTTGTAGCCCAGCCGCACAAAACGCTGATAGGATGGATGAAAGACGGGTAAGATATGTTACAACGGTCGCAGAGAACACGATCAAGTCGTCGAGGTAGCGCAGGCAGATACACCATTTAAAGCTGTGCAAAAGCGTCTCCATCATTTGTTCTAACGTTGCAGGCACATTGCCTGAGGCCATACTACATAACTCTAAAGTGATAGAGGTCATGAGGTGTAGCAAATGCTGGTTTTCGCGGTCCCTTTCGTCGACAGCAACATGCCAATAACCAGATCGAAGGTCAATTGAGGTAAAATCTTGGAGTACGCTCGAGCTTCGCCTTTAAGGGTGGAACGCGATTGTATTCAAATATCCCTGACTGCGTCTCACGCTACCCGTCTACTGCAGCTTATGTAACCGTAATGTTTACCTGCCAACGCTGGCGGCGAACGCTATCCACGAAGGCAATATTTCTGTTTTTTTTTTCTTTGCCGTGCACGGTGGGATCCGCCGCTGTCGCGGATCCGCGGAGGCGAGTGCCATCTGGAAAGTCTTGCAAGGAATCTAGCAGGGCGTGCCTCTCCACTACGACAGACCTCAAACGGCAGCTGAAAAAGGGGATTCTGTTTGAGTTTCCGCGTATGTTTTCTAGTATATTCAAATTACTCCGACGCTTTCATATCTCTAGGTTGTGTGTCAGTCGTACTTTGCAAATTTTCTGACGCATTTTACCTTGAGTAATTCAATTAGATCTGAACGCCTGTGGTCGACTTCGAGGGCCTGCATGGTGCGAGATGCGTGGTTCGGGATGATTTTTTATTGCGATAGCAATTATATGGACACTCAAAAGCAGATTTCTGCCGTCGGCGTCGCCGTCGCCGTCGCCGTCGCCGTGAGGTTCCGTATGACGTCATTTGGAGAAGAAATCGTCGCCGCGCGCCGAACGCTGTATGTGCGAGTGAAAGGGCGCGAGGGCGCGTCTTTCACGGGGAGTGAACGCACGGCGGAGAACAAACGCGCGTTCCGCGCCGTGCTCGCTTAAGGGCTGCAGAAGTAGGCGTCTCTTTCTCCTTTACAATCACCTATATGTAGAGCAAACGCACCTTCTTCCGACGCGCGCGAGAAGCCGTGGGGAGGGGGAGGGAAGGGAGGCGACGTTTAGCTGCGGCACCAAGTGCCTATTTTATCACAGGCTCCGGCAACAGTCACCAACGCCGCACGCATTTTGAGCGAACGCGGGCAAAACGCCGATGGCGTGACAACAGTTCTGCGTGTTGCCGATGCTGCTGCATGTCCAAGTTTATACAGCTGATAAAGCTATCATTACTCCGTATAGCTCTCTACAAGTTTGCTATCGCAATTGATGCTTCGCCTTTCAGGTGAAACTGCGACCACTTTTTCTGTAGCGGACAATGCCGCTGAAGCCGAAACCAACGCCTACACCGACACCGGATGTTCTGCGACACGGGGCCCTTAACGCTCTCGCGTTAAAATATGTTGCGCAGTGAAGGCAGTCCCGAGCATCATCAATGCGCGTAAGAGCGTAGGTATCTTTCTTTTCAATTTTATTGAGATGTCGATATTCTACGCAGAATTGACAACTGTTGCCTTTCGTTTTAACTAGGACAACTTGTGAAGCCCACTAACTCGCGGACGGCTCAATACTCTCATTTACAAGCATCTTGTCAACTCTGTTGAATACTTGGCCCTCGGATGATGACACGCGGATGATGCCAGTGTGTACCGATGGTTCACAAGGGAGCTTGCTTAAAGGACGCTAGTAGTAGTAAACACAATAGGTGATGTGCAACTGATAGAGGTCGTTCACTTGCGAGGGCAGAAATCCAGAGCAATAATATTTCTGATATCTTTCGGCACATACGGAGGAGGCGGTAAAAATCGCCAAAAGAGGGTCAGGTGACAGCGATGAAATCTGGCACTCCTCTGCTGGCGACAGATTGGCCAAAGCATTGCCTTGGGAACCACTTGAAGACAGAGTCCGAAGCTTAAGAAGCCAGACAAGTCTTGTGAGAAGCAATGGTCACATGGTGTGAGGAAATGAACAGTTGCGACAAAAAGGAGCGAGGAGACGGCGGAACCACATGGTCAGCATCCTCTACACTGGGGCATATTAAGGGACAATAACAATCTGTGCTTGGTGCCGCAACCAACAAACTCGGCAAAAAAGAGCTGGTGCTGGACTTTGTCAGAAACGTTTGGTGAAGTGGCCAAGTTCGCTTCACGACATCTTCAATAACAGGACTTTAAGACGTGTTTATCCCTGATGGTCGAAGAAGCCAGTTGCTTGCACAGTTCTGTACGGAACTACAGAAATAGATTATACGAACCCCATGCTCAGAAGCCCAGTGTCTTATTCAGTGTGCTAACACCCCCTTTGCGGCAGGTAACATATATCTGAACAATATGATGCGTTGTACCGGCAGTAAAAAAACAAACGTCAAAGGAGAACAGTTTCTATGGTGGCTTTCTTGAAACATTAGTGATGGTGGAATAAAAGCCATCTCTAGAACCACACGTAGAACCGACTCAGAGCCTTGTAGACATCGGGAAAGTTCCGGTTTTATTAAATTTTATGGGCAACGCCACATCCTCGTGGCGCTACAGTGGTCGCGGGGTGAGCCTTCCGTTGGGGCGTTCCTTCCCTCACCCAAATGCCACCAATCTCTGAGGGCTCATGCTCTTCGCGTCACTCAACACAGACAGATAAGCGGTCACTGTGTTGATAAGGATGATAAGGAAGGATGAGGGGTATATGGTCTCATCACGGTTCATAATGGATGACGCAGATGGATACAGTGCTAAAAAGCGATGAGGGCTTATAATGGTCGGAGCAATTCTGACAAGGTTGAGGGAGGCCGAGAGGATTGACAAGGTCGGGCCAAGTCAGATAAGGTTGATAAGGAACGATAAGGTGTGTAAGGATCGCATCATGCCCGATAAGGTTTATAAGGACAGATGAGGATCTATAAGGATCAGATCAATTGCGATGAGGCTGATAACTACCGATAATGGTCGCATCGAGTCCATGAATTGCTAACTGATAAGGGTGTATTAGGGTCGGATCGAGTACGATAAGGTTTACGAGGATCGATAAGTGTTGGTAAGCGTTTATAGTGGTCGGATCAAGTTTCATAAGATTGATAATGATACCGGGCTGTATGGAGATGAGCACGTGGCACAATGCCTAAACATACCGAAAAACTACAGAGGAGTTCCTGCATAATTTTTTTACTTCGATCAGCTGCTTTCGCTGAAAATGGTTTCCTATCTGCAAAGACGTGATATATATTGAATGTTATGTCACTAGCTCCTGTTTCGTGATGTATTTCCGGAAATGTAAAACTTTTCATTTAAAGTGCCAGATGCATGCTGACAATTGACTACTGCTCATGATGTGTACCCTTGTATATATATTTTTTTCACCAAGTACCTTATGTGGAAACTACGTGTTCCTGAAACTGCGTGTCCTTGAAAAGACTCTTCAGTTCTAGGTCACCTCCATTTTCAAGATCTCAATATATATAAAAGCACAAAACCCTCTTACTAAATTTTCGTTTGCCCAATTAAATAATTTTTTTCAATTTCAGGCAAAGATGCATTCTAACAACTCTCAGAGACTTTTAAAAAACATTTACCACAGATTTATAAGCAGAACGTTTGATGGTATCATTGTCTATATATATATATTTTTTTACAATTTCGCTTGGAGGGATATCCGGCGCTGCCATATGTGCAAGCTTTTGAACGGGACCCGTAATAAATTACTTATTATGCTATCTAAACAAGACAAAATATTGTCACGGTATGATTCATCTAGAGGAGCATCGATGAGAAGACGCTGATGATCTGGCGGCGCTCTCGGCCATATGGTTGACACTTGACCCCACTCCGAATTATCGCGATCCGAATGCGTGGCGGACGCCTGACGACAAGCCAATTTGCTTTCGATGTGGACGTGTTGGACACATTTCACGATATTGCCGAAGTCCCTTGACCTCGTCTTCTCGACCCAGCTCATCCAGCTTCCGCTATCCACCCCGAAGCCAAGCACCAGGTGCCAAGCCAACCTGACCAAGAAACATCTGCCGAGACCCCTACTACCACCGCCCATTACAGCCGCTCGCCCTCCCCACGACGCCGCCCTCTCCACCACGCCGTTCCCCGTCCCCGTCTTACTCCCGGCGTTTTCCTTCGGGAAACTAACGCTGCAGCTCCTGGAGGTGATGCTGCTATTCTGACCTGCTCTCCAATTCCTCTTGACGCTCCCTACCAATCAGAACTTGATCGACGTTGAAGTGGATGGCCTACCTGTTACTGCTTTGATTGACACCGGCGCCCATATTTCTGTTATGAGTTCTCACTCCGCCGCAGCGAGTTGAAGAAAGTTATGACCCCTGCCCCATCACGTGTTTTGTCCGTGTGGCGACGGTGGTACGTCTCCGTTGCTGGCCTTTGTAACGCACGTGTCAGTGTTGCCGGCCGTCAAACTTCTGTTTTGTTCACCGTCCTCGTCTGCTGTTCCAATGACGTCATCCTCGGTTGACTTTTTGTCCGCCCACTCCGCCCTCATCGATTGTTCCGCTGGTACTGTACAGCTTGACTACCAAGTGTAATTGATCAACCCGGAACAATCAAGAGTCGGCTCTGTTCTGCTGAGCACGTCCGTTTGCCGCCGCAAGCCGTGACTTGTGTTGCTGTGACCCCTCTCCAAGTTCCGCCGGTGATTATGTGCTCACTCCCATCACCGCCGTTCTGTTGACACACAGTGTTGGTTTGCCTCACACTGTTACACTTTACGGGACACCTTACTTGCCTTCCTGTGATTAATTCGGACTGTGTTACAAGTGCTCCGACAAGGCATTTCACTCGCTATGGACGCCCTCCTACGATTACGTATCTCGACCTTGTCTCCTCCTGATGCTGGTCGCTCGCACACACCACGATATCCCGTCTTCTTCGCCAGATCTGTCTCCTCCCGACCTGAAGAAAATGATTGCTCCAGATCTTTCGTCCCATCAAGCTGACGATCTCCTTCGCCTCCTCTTCTCTTATAGGGACGTATTTGACCTTTGCGACCGTCCTCTGGGTCAAACCTGTGCTGTCAAGCACCGCATAAACACTGGCGATGCCCATCCAATCCATCGACGGCCATACCGCGTCTCTCCAGCTGAGCGTCGCATCATTCAAAAGGAGGTCGACAAGAGTGCTTGCCAAAGATATATCGAGCCGTCCTGCAGCCCTTGGGCTTCTCCTGTGGTCTTGTTAAAAAGAAGATGACGTTGGCGATTTTGCGTGGACTACCGGCATCTCAAAAGATCACTGTGATGTTTTTTGTTGTCACCGATCTCGGAGGCGTGCGGGTGTTAGACGAGATGGAGAGGAAGACGGATGGCGACACAGCAAACAGATTTTTAATAACACGCACACTCAAAACCAAAACTAAAAATCAAGCACACTACGGGAAGAAATACTAATAAAAATACAAACTAAAGTACAAAACCTATGTACAAAACATTCTACTTGGCGCCTATGCGCGTCCGTGGCGGCTAACTCTTCAAAGTCAGGCAACTGTCTTATCTCTGAGACGCTACAAACAAAGAGTCACCTTGCTGCGTTCGTCGTTGCACGTTTGTCCGAGTCCGAGGCTCGTCGGTCCCTTTTCTCCAGCAGTAGTGTACTCGTTGATGCTATAGTCGCTTTTGCCTTGTTGTCGGCGCGCGTCTCTTTACCAGTAGGGAGCTCGCTGGTGCTTCGTCGGTGATGAGCTCGTCGGCTCGTCCGCAACGGCGGTCGCCGTAGCTTAGGCCTACCTGCCTAGGCCTAGCGTCGGGACGCGTTCCAACTCCTTCAAGAGTGCTGACGTGGCGTCCCGAGGGGATCAATCGTGCCGGTCTGCCACAGAAGGGGAGCCTCTCTGGGGTGCCTGGTCCTGCCGTGAGAAGCTGCAGCTCGTCCAGGAGCCTCGCCCGAACTTGCCGAGGTCGACGGCCACGCCTTGGACGGCCAACGTCACGGACTCGGCCAGACCCCCAAGTATCGTCGCCAGTGCGGTGCTGGCGATGCGACCTTCCTGGCCCGGAACCACGTCGAATCCTCAGACAGCGCCGTTCATCCCTCGATTACGGCTCGGCTCACGCGCCTCGCGCGCTCGCGCCGTACCGAACGCTCCGCTCACATCGTCTTTTTTTCTTTATGGCGCCGCCGGCGTCTTACTCATGATGGCTCCCCTTTTAAGAGCTTTTTTCTCAAAAAACTGCTTTCTGTCCACCTTTTCTTGGTGGCGAACTTGACTCTTGTGACTTGGTGCCTTTTTGTGCTTCGTCGGTGCTTACCGATTATCACCACACTTCACTGCACTGTCGCGCACATTTCACTGTTTGCACTGTCACAACACTCATGAGTTCATTGTTCGCGCCACTTCAAATATGTATATTTGTTTTTATACGCGTTATGTTCTCACTGCTTAGTCAATCCATCGCCCTACTCATGTAATCTGCCCCCACGTTCTGTCGTCCCTTAATATACTCTATGTGGAAAGTAAGGCTCCCTCTCATTATATCTGTATACGTCGGCTTAGCTTATATTCGCGGTCCTCTGTTAAACACTGCATCTCGCTCCGCCCAACTTCTATTGCTCGGGTAGGTCTGAAAATCCTTCCTCGACCATTTTTCTCTGCCTGGGGCCTGCCCACTGTTTGCATCTTATCTCGTGTATCCTCTTGGGCTCGACTCGTCCCGTTCCCAACTTGGCCCTACAAATCCCTAGTCCTGTAGCCTATCTCACACTTGGTTGGCTCTATCGTCAATCCTATGTCCCTGTCATCGGCAATCACCAAAAAACACCAGTTTCTCCTCGTTTTCCCCTTAGCCATCGTCTTTTGGCATACGTCACATGCTTTTACATATCGTTTCACGTCACTCTGCACTCCCAGCCAAAGAACTCTTCTGTTATTTTTTGTAACGTGTCCTTGATTCCCTGGTGACCTGCCGTTACACTATCATGCGCTAACTTCAATACTTTATTCCTCAGTCTTCGGGACCATCAACTGTAATACTTCCCTACCTGAACTGAATATACATCTCCGGTACAATAAATTGTTCTTCTTTATAAACTCCGCTACTGTCCGACTCCTTTCCTTTGTACCCGTTCCCCTATCTTCTGTTCACACTTTCTTATCGACTCATCCTTGTTCTGCATTTCTCTAAATTCTGCTACCGTTATATCTAACCCCTTCACGGCCGTAACCTGCAATGCTGGCAAAGGTTTGATGCCTTGCTATTTGCTCGTGTTTGTACTACAGCGGCTACGTCTGTGTCTTGCATTTCCACCTTTCGCGCTTCTAAGCGTTCCTTCTCTTCTACGTCCTTCTCGGCCCTCTTCCAATTTGGGTCGGGGTCATCTGCTTTCCTCGCTCCCGGTAAACTTTCCCACAATCAAATCATAGAGGGGATCGTAACAATCTAGCTGTGACTAGTCCTGTATAGAAGGGTGTCGATATTTGGATCTGTGCCTCTGGCAGATACTTGACTGACTTGTCTACCAAGATCACTGGTTTAAAGTATCCGGTCATGCTTTCATGCGGCACTAAACTTTTCCTCACTATAATTGTATATTGCTCCTGTGTCTCTCAGCACTGTAACCTTGTGCCCTTCTACCTCGCCTTCCACTACAGGCATGTTCTGCTCTCTCTGTCCCCTCTATTGACTTCACAATACATGCAGTCTTATCCATGAATCTGGTCCTGCATTCGTCTGCTCTGTGACCTTTCTTTTGGCACAACTGGCAAACTACCGGTGCTTCGTGACGATTACCTCTCACCCGACAGTTCATCGCTACATGACCCAACCGATTACATAGGAAACACCTCTGCGGTCCCCTTGGTCTGTTCATTTGTCCTTGATTCTTCACCTCTTCTACCGCTGCTGCGTGCGTATCTTTATCACTCTTTCCAAATTCTTCAACCTTATGGTCTCAAACTGGCGGCTTGTTCGGCCAGCTGCTTTACTGTTTGAACTTTCTTTCTTTGAGAAATATTGCCAGACGTTACTGCACCTGGCCAGAAATTGTTCACCCACGACTTTGTCACGAACTGCTTCATACGTTTTGTCAGTCTCTGAAAGCTCTATCCACCTTTCGAAGTAGTTAGTTAGTCGGCACGCAAACTGTTTGCCTGTCTCCGAGTCTTCTGGCTTGCATGAGCGAAACTTCTCTCGAAACCCTTCTTGCTGTCAACCTGAATCTCTGTAATAAAGTATTTTTCACCTTGTCGTAGTCTAGTGATTCTTCAGCTGACATACGCCCATATACACTCAACGCTTCACCCACCAACATAGGCTTAAGGCGTTAGCCCACTCGCTCTTCTCCCAGCCTTGCCCGATGGCTATTCTCTCGAACCGATGCAAATACGCATCCAAGTCGTCTCTTCGCTCGTCAAAAGGAGCCATTAATTTTCTAGGGCAAATTCTCTTTGGTCTGGAAGCAGCTGAGTCGGATGACGCCGATCCGGGTGAACTGTGCCTTCGCGAGAACCCGCGCCCATCTCCGCTAGTCTTATCTTTAGTTCTAGAATTTCCTTTTCGCTTTTCTGCTGTGTTCGCGTACTTGTTCATGTTCCTCGCGTGCTCGTTCGTGCTTCTGGCGCTCTCGTTCGTGCTCCTTCTCTTTCTCTTGACGAGTGTACTCGAAAAATGCCATCGCCTCATCCTTAGACATATTCAAATCCTTTGCTATTGCCGCCAAACGCTCCCACTCCATCTTTGCTACTGCCGAGTATCGGTGACTGGGCTAAGATAGAATCCGGGAACGGATCCTGGCAGGCTCGCCATTGTGATGTTTTTTGTTGTCACCGATCTCGGAGGCGTGCGGGTGTTAGACGAGATGGAGAAGGAAGACGGATGGCGACACAGCAAACAGATTTTTTAATAACACGCACACTCAAAACCAAAACTAAAAATCAAGCACACTACGGGAAGAAATACTAATAAAATACAAACTAAAGTACAAAACCTAATGTACAAAACATTCTACTTGGCGCCTATGCGCGTCCGTGGCGGCTAACTCTTCAAAGTCAGGCAACCCTGTCTTATCTCTGAGACGCTACAAACAAAGAGTCACCTTGCTGCGTTCGTCGTTGCACGTTTGTCCGAGTCCGAGGCTCGTCGGTCCCTTTTCTCCAGCAGTAGGTGTACTCGTTGATGCTATAGTCGCTTTTGCCTTGTTGTCGGCGCGTCGTCTCTTACCAATAGGGAGCGCGCTGGTGCTTCGTCGGTGATGAGCTCGTCGGCTCGTCCGCAACGGCGGTCGCCGTAGCTTAGGCCTACCTGCCTAGCCTAGCGTCGGGACGCGTTCCAACTCCTTCAAGATGCTGACGTGGCGTCCCGAGGAGGATCAATCGTGCCGGTCTGCCACAGAAGGGGGAGCCTCTCTGGGGTGCCTGGTCCTGCCGTGAGAAGCTGCAGCTCGTCCAGGAGCCTCGCCCGAACTTGCCGAGGTCGACGGCCACGCCTTGGACGGCCAACGTCACGGACTCGGCCAGACCCCCAAGTCTCCCGTCGCCAGTGCGGTGCTGGCGATGCGACCTTCCTGGCCCGGAACCACGTCGATAATCCTCAGACAGCGCCGTTCATCCCTCGATTACGGCTCGGCTCACGCGCCTCGCGCGCTCGCGGCGTCCTTTTTCTTCTTTTATGGCGCCGCCGGCGTCTTACTCATGACAATCACCAAACAACGTGTACCCGATGCCACGCATAGACGAGGCCCTGGATTGCCTTCACGGCGCCAAGTATTTCTTCAATCGACCTTCGGTCAGAGTACTGGCAGATTGCCGTTGATGACATGGACAGTGAGAAGACCGCTTTTGTTACTCCTGACGGCCTTTATCAGTTTAAAGTCATGCCTTTCGGCTTATGCAACGCCCCGGCCACCTTCGAACGCATGATGGACACCCTCTTACACGGTTTTTAAATGGTCCATTTGTCTTTGTTATCTTGATGACGTCATTGTATTTTCACCGAACTTTGAAACGCATCTCGACCGACTTTCTTCTATCCCTTCTGTTTTTCGCAAAGCCGGCCAGCAACTTAATTCGTCTAAGTGCCACTTCGGACGTCAGCAACTTATCATGCCGGTCATCTCCTCGACTCAAGCGGTGTTCGCCCCGACCCTGACAAAGTTCGAGCTGTGCAGCAGTTCCCCGTTCCGACTTGCACAAAGGAAGTTCGTAGCTTTCCGACTGTGCTCCTACTTCTGTCGTTTTGTGAAGAATTTCGCGGAAATCGCACGCCCTCTCACTAACTTACTGAAGAAAGCGTGTCGTTTTTTTGGGGTGCTGCACAGGCTGCCGCCTTCTCTACCCTCATCACGTCGCTCACTACACCACCTGTCCTGGCTCATTTCGACAGCTCCGCTCCAACAGAACTCCGCACCGATGCCAGCGCTACGGAATCGGCGCTGTTGTAGTCCAGCATCAGAATGGGCATGCCCGTGTTGTCGCCTATGCCAGCCGTCTCCTTTCCTTAGCCGAACAGAACTACTCTATTACAGAACGGGAGTGTCTTGCTCTCGTTTGGGCGGTGGGAAAATTCCGCCCCTATTTACATGGCCAGCATTTCACTGTGACTACCGATCACCACGCACTTTGCTGGCTTTCCTCGCTTAAGGATCCCACTGGGCGTCTTGGTCGCTGGGCACTCCGGCTCCAAGAATACACTTACTCTGTTTCTTATAAATCTGGCCGATTGCATCGGCATGCTGACTGTTTGTCCCGCAATTTCGTGGATCCGCCTGAAGCCTCTGATGACACGCCTGCATGTGTACTCTCGCTCTCCGCTTTAGCCACATCCGTGATGAACAGCGCCGTGATCCCATTTTAAGTGAGCTTATTTAGAAGCTGGACTCCGCAGCGCCCGATCCTTCCCTTCGCCTCTTCGTGCTTAAAGATGACACGTTATATCGCTACAACGTCCACCCGAACGGACGGCCAGTTACATGACGTTCTTGGCCAGCTACATGACGCGCCGACCGCTGGTCACCTTGGAGTTTTCCGGACCTACGATCGCGTTCGGCGTCGCTTCTTTTGGCCTGGTCTTTACCGCTCTGTCGTCGCTAGGTAGCTGCTTGTGAACCCTGCCAACGCCGAAAGAAACCACCTAAGCCTCCCGCTGGCCTCCTTCAGCCCCTTGACGTTCCATTTGACCCCTTCGTCCGAGTTGGCCTTGACCTCCTCGGTTCTTTCCCGACCTCTACTCCTGGAAACAAATGGATTGCCGTTGCTACGGACCACTCCACCCGCTACGCAATTACACGCGCTCTCCCTACCAGTTGTGCTACGGACGTCGCTGATTTCCTGCTACACGATTCATCTTACATCACGGAGCCCCTTGTTAACTCCTCACTGACCGTGGCCGTTACTTTCTCTCCAGAGTTATCGATGACCTGCTTCGCTGCTGCGCGACAAAACGCAAATTTACGACGGCTTACCACCCACAAACTAACGTCTCGACTGAGCGCTTCAACCGACGCTTACTGACATGCTTTCTATGTATGTATCATCTGATCATCTAGACTAGGATGTTGCGTTGCCCTTCGTTACATTCGCTTACACTTCCTCCCGTCATGATACTGCTGGTTTTTCACCCTTTTATCTCTTGTTTGGCCGCTACCCAACGTTACCTTTTGACACTATCATCCCCGATGCCATCCATTTGCCAACTGAGTACGCTCGTGATGCCATTTCCCGAGCTGATGAGGCACGCGAAATTGCTCGCCGTCGCCTTACTACATCGCAAGGCCACCAGAAGCACCGTTACGACTCCCGTCATCGCGACGTTATGTATACTCCGGGTGCCTTTGTGCTTCTATGGACTCCGACTCGGCGTGTTGGACTCTCAGAAAATTGCTTTCGCGGTACTCCGGAGCCTACCGTGTCTTACGCCCTGTAACAGACGTCACGTATGAGATTGGCCCGCTCGACTCTTCCTCGCCAACCGTTTCATCACCTACTGACGTTGTTCACGTATCCCGCCTTAAACCTTACCGCTCGCCTGGATCATAGCAAGCACCGTGACGGTGCTTGAGCAGCCGTGGGTCATGTCACGGTATGATTCATCTAGAGGAGCATCGATGAAGAAGACGCTGATGATCTGGCGCGCGCTCTCGGCCATATGGTTGACCCTTGATCGCCTTGTAAATATGCTGTAAATACGTTTTCCTGTTGTGTTTGCCTCCCCGTAACAATATTTTATGCCAAATTAGATAAAATACGACTCTTCAATATTTAACGACGTTGGTCCGATGCCACGCCCATATTATCTCTACATGCCTTTCAGCAATAACTGAACTGAAATGGGGACCGAATGGCCCATTACAATGTCATAAGTTCTCTTCGTAGGAAACGTCTTCCACTCAAAGTTTCCTGATTTTCCGGTAACATTGAATGTGCGATTCATACGCTTATTCGCTTATCTTGACACTTAAGGGGGGAAAAAGCAAGCACTTACTGCTCTGAGCCTTAACAGCAGGCATCACTTGGGACACTGAAAAAAGAACAAACGTAATAGTCTATCACGTGATACAAAACACACTTAATTCACTGAAAAACAGCGCGGCCTAGTAATGAAAATCCTGTCCAAAGAGACGTGACACAGAGAACGCGGACCGAACAAGAATGCACTGATCTTGTGCTGTCCAGTTAAAGGTTGAATGGGCAGGGGTAAGGTGTCTCAGACATGCTGGCCGATGTTGTGATACCTGGACGTTTCTTTGTCAAAGACAACCTTGTAATTCTTGACCTGTTGGTTGGTAGGAATTAAGAGGGACTTCACGTGCCGTTGCTGTCGGCCGAGGTTACATGCAAAAATTATCGTTGATACCTCTTTCATAGGAATCGGTAGAACACGAAACTGAAACATGTCTTCACAGAAACTGTTGCATGCTTATTCTACGTAAAGAATTAAGTTCCAAGTAGCCGTCAGCGGCACCCTACCACTGCACAGGGATCCTCGACATTTGCCACACAAGCGAAAAGTTGTTGAATGACTCACTACCGGGAAATAAACCCAGGAGTCACTGCGTTACACGTGCCGGAGCACTGCGGAAGTCCGCCATAAGCCACATGCGTTCGCAAACCGAACAAGCGAAACCAAACGGCTTGTTAGTAAATCGATTCGTGAACCCACGTTCTGCTACAATGAAAGGCGCACGATTTGCGCTTCGCCGACCGTATTGTTTGGTACGCGGCGTCCTGTTGGCGAGAGGCGTCCTGCTGCCGAGTAGCATCGGCGAATTTACGAAGATTTTGGTTCGGCTCCGTAATGTCTTACGCATTATGGTTGCGACGCGCTCACCTTCAGGAATGTCAGTGGCAGAGTTCGCGCGAGTGCCGCGAACATGCGAAGGCGTTCTGCTTCACGCTGTCCTCTTGCCGGACCAAAGTGAGATTCGTCTGTCGACGTCGTTGCTTTCTGCGCCGCTTAGCACAGCAGTTTCTAAGGCGAAAGCCTTAGAAATGCATGCTTCAAGGGCGCATTGTGAGGTACAGAAAGTCACGTGACCCAAGAAAGGCCAGCAGCGAACCAAAGCATGTCCAGCCGTGTATAGAAGATGATTAATTATGGATTGAGTAGCGATTCGAATAAGGTGGATTAGGGTGTATTAAGGTCGATTAAGGTGTATTACGGACACATAAGGAGGATTAGGGTGTATTTAGATGGATTAGGCTTGACAATAGGGAGGATTAGGGTGGATTAAGGTCAAATAAAAAGCGTTATGGTGGATTATGGTAGTATAAGTAGGAATAATGTGGATTAGGGTAGGTTAAGGTGGATTAGGGCGTATTATGGTGGATTAAGGTGAATTACAGTAGGCTTTCGAAGGCTTTCACCTTCGCGTTTATTAGACGATAGTTAAGGACACCAGAGAAATTTTCTTAGTTTGTGCCACCGCAAGCGAAGCAGTAGGCGGCGTGTAAGCACTGCTGATGCATGTTGAAGCAGCACTCCATAGGCGACGAGGTGTCGCAGGCTAATCCGACGCGAAAGCCAAACCATGTGCGGAAACTGCGTCGTCACCTTAGCCAAATCCCGCATTGGAGTCTCCACTGCGCTGAGACAGCCGAAGCGATCACTGTTGGCGCTCAGTACTGTCGTGATACTCTACTTCGCTTTAACGCTCCTAGATGGCGGCGCCATCCCTATCAAGAATTCATACTTGACGAGTTCGTCGCGCACATCCCATAAGTTACAGGAAGTTGATCGTGGATCCCGACATAAAACGCTTTCGTGGTAAAAAGAAACTGAAAAAAAAACGACTGCAGAAATTTGTGTTTCTAAGCATAGTTCGTAGGGAGGACTAGGAGAATAAAGGCGATTCAACTTCTAGTTGACGTGGAAAAAAAACAATGTGTACCTGAGCGAGTTCGTGGTGAGAATAGCACGGGGTCACTGCGCACAGCACTGTCTCGCGCCACCCCTCGCGTGAGGATAGTCGGATGAGCATCGGACTGCATAAAGATTTTCACCGCACGTCTTCGTGATCGACCCACATTTTTACACTGCACATATCTAGTATTTATATTGCAGTGCCCTCAGGATCGGCCCACATCCGAGATCGGTACAGGAAACAGGCTAGAAACATACCCGATATAGAGAAGTTGGGCTAACTCGCTACGAAAGATGTCTTTAAAACGCACGCAGCCTCAACTGCACTTGACCTTTACGTAATCAGAAGCAAGCTTGATTTCTTAAAGACTTGTCCTTATGAATTATGTAAGTACTCTGAAGCATACGGCTATGGGCTCTTTGACTGAGAGAGAGAGAGAGCAAGGAGAGGAAAGGCAGGGAGGTCAACCAGAAGAGCGTCAGGTTTGCTACCCTGCACTAGGGGTAAGGGAAAGGGGGAATAGTAAGAGAGAAATAGGAAGAGAATGAGTACTGAGTACACGTGGGATGGTGTACAGGGACGCTATAGGCGGTCTCTTAAACCGGTGCACTTCAAATACTGTACTCATGCATGCATCGCTTTTTGTGCCAGTGACGGTTGTGGCCACGGTCTCAGTATCTTTGACTCAGAGAACGCTCTCGAGTCCAGTCGGTTTAAAGTTGTCCTAAGAGCGAGGCGTTACGTCGTAGCGAGGACAAGTACAAAATAGGTGCTCGATTGTTTCCTGGCACATACAGGAGTTGCACATTCGCCGCTCGGCCATTCCCATACGGTATGCGTAAGCGTTCGTGAACGCCACTCTCAGCAACAAGTGGCACAGCAAGGTTGTTTCGCCGCGGGAAAGGCTGGATGGCAGTTGTAGCCGTAGCGAGGGGTCCAACTTATACAATCGGCAATTGAACTCCATAAACCTTGTGACTGATGTGTCCTATTATCCTATGGCTCAGGCCCCCCTTTGTGTGTGTATGTTTTGATGTCATGCTGTCTGCGTTTATCTCGCAAGTTGAATGATAATTTATGTGGAGGCAGTAATGACAAGATATGGTTATATAAATTTATGCAGTAGTACATGCAATTTCAAACTCATTAGAAACATTGCTGGTTCTTGTTCGACAAGCCTTATGCCTCGTGATCCGTCTGCACACTTGATTAGCAGTGGACGTGTAAGAACCGACCGCACTTGAAAGGGTGCTATCGTTCGCCGGAAGGGATGCAACTGGCTGACTTCACTGCACAATTTTGATTTGTTTTTGTTTAATGTGTTATCTGCTGTTTACAAAACACAACATGTTTGCATTCTTTCTACATTGTTGCTTGTGTTTTATAGCAGGTAGACGAAGAGAATCAAGTAAAAAAGGCATGTTTAGGGTGAAATAGTTCGTTAGATTGGTGTGATAGGTCACGACCAGCGTAAAGTGAGGATTAATACAGGTGCAGTAAGATACAAAGTCTGAGTCACTTGCCTCAGTTCCGCTGGCCTACAACTAAATATAAAGAAATGTTGCTTCAGTGGTCGGAAACTGCTTATTCTGGACCTTGTCCTCTCCAGAGATGGCGTCATTCCGGATTCAACTAAACTGTGTGCCGTTTCAGAATTTCCTAAACCCACCAAAATAAAGGAACTTCGCAGCTTCCTCGGCCTTTGTCAGATTTTGTCGTGTCCTCCGTTACTTAGCCTCCATCATAGCACCTTGACTGAGCTGCTCCGCAGCAGCGGCAACCTCTCGGCGTGGTCACCAGCATGCGACGATGCATTCGCCTCACTGCGCCACCTGCTTGCGTCACCTCCGATCCTGCGACATTTCGACCCATTCGCCCCGACTCATATCCACACAGACGGTAGCAGGGTTGGCCTCGGCGTAAATGATTGTCCAAAGTAAACCTGGATTTGACGAGTGCGTCATTGCTCACGCCAGCCGTGCGCTCACTAAAGCCGAAGCCAACTATACAGTTACGGAGAAAGAGTGTCTCGCTATCATATGGGCAATAGTAAAGTTTCGCCCTTACCTTTACGGACGCCCACTCGACGTGGTTACAGATGGCTCTCCTCCTTGAATGATCCATCTGGTCGACTCGCCCGTTGGGCATTACGGCTCCGCGAGTCTGACATTCGCGTCATTTACTGATCGGGACGCAAACATTCTGATGCAGACGCTCTGTCCCGCTCACCTCTCCCACCTGGCGTTGTGTCCCCATAGCTTGGATGGCGTGTGACCTATCACTTTCTTACATATCAAAGGGCGATGGTCGATATCAATGCCGGCCTTATCGGCTGTAAACAAGCCACCGGTGACATGCCACAGGCTACAGCGCTTTGCTATGCGATTGCTCAGATATGACTTCGACCTGAATTTCGTTCCAGCGAAGCATCTAATGCTCGCAGACATGCTGTCTCCAGCACCCAGCAATCGGGGCACTGATCCAGTTAGCACCGCGGACGTAGAAAGTACGGTACGCTCACTTATTAGCGGCGAAACCTGGAAGCGTCTCGTCGCAGTAACGGCCAAGGATAGCTATCTGCAAGAGTGCTACAGAACTCTACAGAACTTAAAAACGGGTGAACCAATAGACGGTCCGTTGAAACCTTTTTCATCCGAGCTGTCTCATATTAAAGGTGTCCTATTCAAGGGGTGCAAGGTCGTAATGACAATCAATATGAGGTGAGACATTTTGCAGCATATAGCGAAGTGCTTCTGTCCATGAGATGCACAAGTTTGTCCGTACGCTGGGCATTTTCGTGGTGCATGCTCCCTTCCACACGTTCGACGTTTATAACTCTTGCGCTGCTTTACGTTCGAAGCACCACTTGTCTTGTGCGCTTCATCGATTTGCTTTTGTTCTCTCATCCAAATTTCCTGGTTCGCTGCTGCTACTTCAGCTGCCTTTACACAGTTCCTCTGCCTTTTGCAGCGTTAGCTGGTTGTTGGAAAGAAGCTTCTCTCGAGTCTTAGTTAGCGTCGCGTGTTCCAAAAACAATCTGGTCTCAGCTCATTGACTCTGCTAGTCCACCAAAGTTACACGCTCGAGCCTTCGTCTTCGGATGTCTTAAGAAATGTTCAAAAGGCTCACATGGCTTTTGCATTCGGCTACGGAACAGCTAACGCTGATGCACCGCATTGATTTGTGAAGCGAAGTATTCGTTGAACTTCTTGATCACTGCGTCGTAATCATCCTTTGACTCAGGTTCCGTGAAGCTGAAGATGTTGTACATCTTGATGGCTTCTCCAGCAACGCTTAGTAGCAACCCAGTTTTTGTCGATCCTTCTCGTTTCTTATTCGTTGGTTCCGCTGCATTCAGGAATAGTTGGAACCGTTGCTTGAACAGCCCCCACTGCTTACCTATGTCACCCTCCAACCACAACGACTCCGGTGGCTTCACGCAATTCATACTGGTGACCTTCGCCTGGCCACTGGTATCCTTGAGACGAGCGGATAAGCGCACGGGCTAGACCCTTCTGACAACATGTATCAGCAGGACATGTTCCGGCTAGCCTGGGCACGAGTGCCCAGAATCTATTCAGGAGGATCTAAGGGGGCAACGCCCTTCAGGTGAATTATGCTACAATATACAGAGAAGTTGGGCAACGCCCCCTCAGCTTATCTTGCGTAGCACACGTGCCAGACGCGATACAATACAGGTCCGACATTTTGCCGCCTTCATGATCGTTCCAATTTGAAAAGCCTTTAGCATTGCTTTGCCAACAATTCTCATCGTCATTTTAACATGTACCACATGACACATACATAGCTATGATACTTAGCCGCAAGTGACGGCACAATCCTTGTTTCTACCGCTTATGCTCGTCCAGCATCCACGCAGAACCGAACAATCGGCATGTCGTAAACGTCGCGTCAAACGGCCGTCAATTATGCCATCACCGTCATACGAACGGTCTCGTCGTAGTCTTGTTGTTGTCATCCCACATAAACTCGCATCACCAAGAACATGAAGCGTATATGTGCCTTTCAACCGTTACCCTCAGGAAACGCTCTCTAGGCTGCCCAGCATTTCTCGCGCATTGTTATGCACATCCATTATGGCCATGAAAATGTTGCTTACCAAGCTTGCTGCGACACCCCTATTTCACCAGATTTGGTTACAGCAACCCTAAGGGAAAATAGCGCAGTCGACATATTTGAAAGGTTGTAATGTCATGATATACATGTTGTTTATATGTAACCAAATTACATCCACGACGTCATCTTTCTCCCTAAATGTTTATTTATTTTATCCTGAATGGTATAGATCATCCTATATAAATCATCGTAAGCAAAATTATGCACGTGTTTGTCTTAAACTCGTAAGGTAATTTGTCATATTATGCATGTATATTTATTTAATTAGAGACAGATAACCGAAACAGCGCGTTTAGCGGTAATAAACAAAGCAGATACTACGTTGAACTTATCCTTTATTGTGTTATAAATATATTTTCCGAGAAATAAAAACGAGGAGAAATATCGCCGAGGCTATGAAAACGACTGTCAGCTTTGGCTATTTTAATTAAAACGCCATGTAGTACACAACAAGCGTGGTGTATCGCCCATTGTTGTTATGTTCCTTTTTGACGGCTTATGCGAAACCTTCTGGAGAAAAAAATTCCTCTGGTTATAATTAGCGGTGCCTCTGTAGCGGCTCAGGGGTTCTGTAATAATAGCGTTTCTCGAAGGCTTTACAATGAATAAAATTACGAAGAGTAATAACTCGTACTTACAATATTACGACGACAAAGGCACATAATGACAGCGTCATTACTTGCGAGCAGTCCTGGCTGGGTATTTAATTCTAGCATATGTGGGTGCCTATTTATACCTAAAGGCCTAGCACGGACCGAGTTCCGGGCGAATGGCTTACAAATTCTATTCGTTATATTACATGCAGCCAGGATAATGTCTCTGACCTTGTAAGTATAGCGCACACAATGACGAGACAAAAACAATAGCAGACGCACAAAGCGCTCACTCCACCCTAGCAAGATCTGTGGGGCGTTTGCATTGTTTAAATTGTCGTAAAGCTACGTAAAATAGCGACATATGTGAGCGAATAACAGCAGTCTGTACGGAAGTACGAGTACATTTGTCTAACCTTCTACGTACAGCGAACTCAAGGATGACACAAAATAAGCAATGGCACATGGACAAAGGGCTTAGTCCAGCCTAGCAAGACGTGTGTGACCTTTAGATTAATTATTTACGTGGGCTATAAGAAAACGTAAAGTTATATACAATAGCAGCATATGCGATAACACTGGCAAGCTTTTGAAATAGCGCCAAGTTGCCGATAATAACTCATTTTTATTTCTCACGCCAAAGACCCCATTTAAACCATTCACTTTCCCGAAATATGAACGACCACAAGGTTTGCGTTATCAAACAACCGTCTATGTCCTGCGTGCCTGAAGTAATCCTATGGAAATCCTAAACCGAACCTTCTAGTTGTACAGATGCTTCTTTACTTTCTCCCGCACCTAGTTGTACCCGCGCTGGTTTCGCATCTTGAAATTAAGTATGTAGTGCAATTCTTTACTTGTTGAAGCTCTAATCTTTGCATTGCTGTTTCTCTTGGTATCTCGAACCTTCAATTTCCTATTCAGCTATCCGAGTATGGAATGTTTGAAATTATTCCAATGCTCCAGATCAGGCGCGTAGCCAGGGGGAGGGGGGGGGGCTGATGGGGCTTCAGCCCCTCCCCCCCCCCCCCCCCCCCGAAATGTTTTCGTGCTGTCATGCACCGCCGACCAAAACAACCACCGGTGCCGGGAATCATTCTGGATTTCGTCTACAATGTCGTTTTGACGCTCGAAAAGACATTGTGGCGCGCAAACTGCGAACTCGGGCTGGATTTCGTGGCAACGCCCATGCACCTGGAGTCACATAACGTAAGGAGCCCCAGCCGAGCACAAGGTTTCAAGGGCTTTTCGATAGCGAGCGGGCGCGTCGCGGCATCTCGTAGCGGCACCGAAATCTACGGAGTGCATGGATTTCAATTCCGAAACTTGATGGGTATAAAGTTCTCATACACTTTTGACGCGAAAAGTGCACTGACATTTCCAAAGGCATGCTTCTGATTTTTAATTCTGGAAGTTTCTGGGTTTAATGTTTTTATAAACTTGGGCCAACATGCACGCACTCGAACGCTCGTGTCCAAGCCGTTCCAGAAATGGAAGCACGCGCTCGCACTCTTCCACACACACGAAAATATTAAATATCGCCGTGACTGTCAGCTGGCATCTGATAATTTTCTGCAAACATTTTCAGGAAGCGCGCCAAATATGATCAATCAGCTGGACCAGGGCAGGCAAAGTAAAGTAAGAGAAAACAGATGACAGTTAACGGCCTATTATTGAGGCAGTTCTTTTTTGCGGGCGACAAGATCTGGCTCTCCGTGGTCATATAGGGACAGTGGTCCTATGGATTGAAGCAAAGCCCCCGCTTAAAATATGGGTATTTTCAGAGCGATTCTTCGCATTCGAGCTGATTGTAGACATACATATCTGAAGAACCATTTGGAAAGTTGCCCCAATAATTTCTCGTATTTAAACCAGACGTACAAAACTAAATTATAGAAATTCGTGGTGAAATTATCAAAGAAAGACTAGATGCAAACGTGAACGCTGCAGGCTGCTTCTCCGTACTTGCTGACGAAACGACGGATATTGCTGGAATCGAACAGCTTACCGTTTGTGCAAGGTACGTAAAAAAGGCTGTGAACGATATCGAAGGAAGGAAGGAAGGAAGGAAGGAAAATAAGAGGTGAAAGGCCGAGAGGTTAATCAGGTTAAGTGTCCGGTTGGCTACTCTGCACAGGGGGATGGGGTAAGGGCAGAAAAGATTAGAAAACAAGAGAAGAATAAAAAGAAAAAAAAGAAACGTATCAGTCCGCACATTCTATAATTTTTCACTAAGTCCTGTTTCTTTTAAAAATCGTACTAGCGCTTTTAAAGCAGTTCGTTCCGACGTCCGCTGCGACCAGGGACCAAGAATTGTGGCTTCCGTAAGAGGACGGCTGTCTACCTTGTCGGGCGTGGTGCTGAGGAAACGATATCGAAGTGTTTTTAGGTTTTATCACAGGAATAGATGCCCTCTCTCATGGAGACTGCAGGTTATATGTACATGTGTACAAACTGCTGCAGATTATAGTCACCCTTCCAGTGCCACTGCCAGGGCAGAAAGATTTTCAAACATGAGATTACTAAAAAAACCACTTGCGCTTTACAATGTCTGAGGAACGCATGGTTTGATGGTTTCGAACTGATATAGTTCTAAAGTTCCCGTGATATTTTCTTTACTTGTTAGATAGACAAGAAAAACGCGGAAGCATTGCTATCAGCTATTTCTGCCCTTATTTTTGAGACATACGAAGCTATTCTTTTATAAAACAAACACATAATTTACTTGTCTTGACAGTGCGTAGCATTCAATAATTCGTTTTCAGCATCTAATATACACTGGCATTGGCAATGGCAATGCAGTTATTATTCATGGATTTGATGCCTCGACAACTTTTACAAGGAGGAAGCCGAGTTGCAACTTGAGCCCTCCCCCCCCCCCCCCCCGAATAAACTTTCTGGCTACGCCACTGCTCCAACACTCTAAAAACTAGGGAGAGTATCGCAAGAATGAAGGGGCCGATTTACTCTTCAAGGCATTGTTTTACTCTCGCAAAAAGTCGGAGAGAGTGAAATGCATTGTTCACTCTATCCGCATCGAGAGAGTGCAATGGTATTTCTACTCCGCTCATCTGAGAGAGAGTACAATGCCCGTTCCACTCTCGCGGCAACAGAGAGCAAAACGTAGCATATACTGTTGCTTAAACCTGCATGAGGCTGGTCGGGAACATGGCGATGTATCGCTCACGCAGGCAGAGCGAAGAGCGCATCGTTTTTCTTGTAAGAGAAGAGGCATCCAGCGCGCAAACTGGTGCGGAGATCAGCGCACTACTTTTTGTTTCGGAGTCGTCCCACCGCGCGCCCGCACAACATCGCGGAACAGCACAGCGCCGGAAAAAGGCGATCCGTTCAGTGGGCAGGCCCGGGCAGGCGGCGCGCGCCTAGGCCATCCAAGAAAACTCTTGTGTCAGCCACGTTTCACCGCCGCGAAAAGAGGACAGTCGTTCATCGTTCGTTGGATTGAACAACAAATACTCCACGGTAAGTGATTTCTAACTTACGTGGCACATTCTGCGTATATGACATGCTATCGCCAGGCAGTGATCGCGACGTTAGGCCTGTTAAGCCGCCGCGATTGCCAACGGACTAGGTATGCTTGCTGCGTCATTCGATGTCAATAGAAAAAGCCAGTCGTCACGATGACTGCATGTGATTTTATCACTTGCCGCAATCTGTAAGAGCTTTCAAAATCGCAGACGCTGAGTGAAGCACGGTGTGTTCAATAGTAAGTGAGGCGCGGCGTCGCATAAAAAGGTTTCTTCACCAGCCCATGATTCCGTGCCAATGCCGAGCGTGCTTAGCGTGTGTTTTATGTGTTTGAATTTATTCAGTTTTGCAGTCTACGGTGTGCGGATCGCTGTTTAACTAAGGAGTTACATAGCAAAAGGCGTCAACTTGTTGGCGGCATGCTTTCGTTATATTAGGGCGCGCGCTTGACAGTGTGTTTCGCCCATGGGTAATCTGCGGCCAGTGAAGTTACGTGCAGCGCTAGCGCTGCACGTTGCGTGAGGCCAGTTTGGCGCGTAATGTTAAACTGCCTGAATACGCATTGGGAATTGTTGCTTTGGGCTGAATAAGACAGCTTTTTTGGCAATGTAGGAAATGGTGTGAATTTATGTCTGATTTTGGGTCTCGTGTTGCGGTTTCCGAGCACGGTGCGAATGTGAACAGGCGCGTTGTGTATGGACTCGGTGACTGGTCAAGCGGCGAGTTATGCACTGGAATCGAATACAATGGCTACTGTTGAAGGATTTCAGTGGCAGGGACGTTCTACATTATTGCTATTGACTCGGTCTCCACGTTTATTGTTTTCGATATGCCTGTGCATTTGCTAGTATGAGTTCGCACTTAAAAGTTATGTCGTATGAACGGCTAAATCAACCTTCCTCTGTGGGATCCAAGCGTAAGCTGTGCATTTTGCTATTGCAGGGCAGATTGAAATGTATTTACCATCTTGTTATTTTTCGTGGAGAAATGAAGTATCAACATAAAATGTTACCTTGCAGTTTACCAGTCGTTTGTCATGCACAAACTATAAGTTGGTCTAATAAACTAATAACGTTGGTCTAACTGAAGGTTTTACATGCCTTCACGAATTTAAAATGCTAGATTTCAAACTGCAGCAAGAGTCGAGTCCGTCAAAAATGAACCCCGCTGCGTACCTCATAAATGTAAATAAGTGCATGCTTTTAGAAAGCTTAGATACAGGCCGCAGTGAACTGTTTCTTGTCATTCTTGAAATGTGGGTAAGCTTGCCATAACAGGCCTTGCTACCCCTTCTTATAATCACACCCAGTAATATCCATTGAACTAGATGACCATATTGTCATGCCTACTGCAAATATGATCCTCAAATTATGGTTTGAGCAGTGTCATAACCAGAGGGCGGGGGGGGGGGGGCACAGTGGGCACGCGCCAAGGTTGTGCCGCATGCGGTGTTTGTGGCACATCTGAATTCGTCATACAGCTTTGCACTCTTTGCTTTTTGGTAGGTTACATAAAAACTACATGCTTCACTGTTCAGTTATATGACTGCCGATTTGAGCACTTCATATCGTAATCATCTTCAAGTGCAGCATAAGCAGAGAGTAAAGAATTCGGTCTCATAAGTTTGACGGGTTTCTTTAAATGTGGTTTACCTCCTTTCATGTCATGCCCCGTCATTCTTCTAGCACCACATTTGCGTTATTGTTGGCCACTTGTGTATACCGAGTGTAGTCTTTATACTTTTCTTAACTCCACTAGCTATGTTCCCTTTACTTTGGCGGCTGATTTCATTTGCTTTAGATAAGCCAAAGAGCCCAAATTCTCCTCAGGAATTATGTTTGTTCATAACGTAAGAAATGAGATGCAGACAATACCACCACTGCTCTCTCCCCTAGAGGAGGGGATGCGTTTACGAAGTGTGCTAACAATGACCGATATTTTATTTTTCAGAATTTTTGTAACACTGGTGCTGGACTGAGGCCTAACGGCCAGTTTTCTTTTTTCTTTTCTTAAGTGAAAAAATTGAAATTGCTTTGTAAGTTGACTATTACAGTCATTTACATGTTTCACTTGTATTGCAGTACAAATACTTAATCCTAAGGGATCTTAGTGCCACGACCTTTTTCCTTGACTGTTTTTAGATGGTTTCACAATATTTCCTCGTGTTCATTTGCGCGCTCAATGTTTTTTCAGGCACCCGTTTTATAAAACTCAAGAAGGCAGCTGCAAGGAGAAAATGGTGTCAAGGAGCCAGCTCAGCACGACTCCACATGGTGCAGATGAGCGCACTCCAAAGCATCAAAATGTGTTGCCATGCTTTTTGGACGAGAAAACTAAAATGTGGGTATACTGGGTGTACCATGTAACTAAATGGCATGAAATCTTTCAAAAGACAGTATGTCACACAAAGATGTCCGAATGTTTTACATGCACATGTGACTGTCACTTTCCTTTTGTATCTGCATAAGGTATTTTAACAAGTGCCACAATGAACACCAATGAGTTATTAGGGCAGCAATGTACTCGCATTTGACAGTGCACTAATGTAGCAGGAGATGGTACATGCGCTTTAGCCAGCATCACGACCAAGTAGCACACGAAATAATGGAAGAATTCAGCGGAAAAAAAATCGCCAAGCAAGATGTACCAGCCAGCCTCCATTGTCATCATTGATACCAAAATGGCACTGCTAGAATGAAGATAAATGTGTGAAGTGGTGTTCTTTGCTGGTGTGGCCTTTTCCTTTTCTTTGTTTCCTTGCATTGCTCCTTTGTGTTTGGCTACGAACATGTGCCATGTATGAAACGGAAAAGATTGTTTTACAAGCAAAAGTCCCCACTTACCTGATCAGATCATTAGAATATGCATCTGCACGAAATGAACAAAGTATCACGTGATGTCTTATGAGAAAGAAAATTATACAATAGACAACAATACCACAACAGTTGTGAAATGCATCAGTGCGCTGTGGCAATAGCTGTCCACGAATACAGTGCGTGAGAAAGCGCGATGGCATGATCCCGACAGCACCAGGAAATTACTTGCATGAGAACGCCAAGAGAAGTCGAGCTTTCTGCCAAAAGACTACCAGCTTTGGATCCAACCGAAAGGGAGCTATGATACGCCACAGTGCTGCCTTGACACCGAGCGGAGATAGTGTTGGACAACCACGGCAAGATGCGCGTTCAGAAAAAAAGGGGGTGCAGCCCATGCATGAATAACTATGTGAAATATTATAACCAAAACTAGACGGTGCGGCCTTACACGAAAATATACAACACATTTCTATAAATATACTGTATACTCTCTCAGGAGCATCCATACGCTACATAGGATGTTATCAAACGAGCTGCTGTTTTGAAAGTAATTTGTGCATGAAAAATTTTTCCTGCACAAATTACTTTACCAGCCTCATGCTTAGCAGCTCATCTGTATATAAGTACACGAGTTTAGTGCTTGAAATGCGTTTTCTGACCAGTAATGTGGTGCATCTTTCTCTTCAATCGTAGTGCCAGTACTTCGCGAGTTTGCGCATGTTTGTTGTTTGTTTGATTTTACATTGTATACTTGCATTTCTTTAATTTAATTGAAAATAAAAAAATATTTCTCACTGCATTAGCGATGAAATGTTAAAGAAAATGTTTATGTATTATTGCAAGATGTGTTGTAAAGTTCATAAAAATTCGTGTAATCGGATCTTATGTGTATCTGTATGTTTTTCGAAATTTTACTCAGTTTGCCTTGTGACTGTTTGATCAATAAAAATGTTGACCTTTTAAGAAAAATATGTTTCATTCGAGTGACTCGGTGACTAAACATCAGATCCAATTCACCAAGCGTGAGTGCAGGAGCTCCTTATGAAGGAATCAAATATCCGCGACATGTAAGTGTCAGGGATATTTGCCTCTGATCTGACTCTGGCACTGCATAGCAAGTGCTTTCACACAACTGGGAGTACCAGCACTCTGCCTGAAGGAGTACAAACACTCTATTGGAGGGAGTACAAGCACTCTGTTTGGGGGAGTAGAAGCACTCTGTTCGGGGGAGTAGAAGCACCCTGTTAGGGGGAGTAGAAGCACTCGGCTCGAGGGAGTACTATTACTCTTGGGGGGTGGAGTATTCGTACTCTGGAAGGAGTTCTAGCACTCTGTTGAGGAGGAGTACTAATACTCTGTCCGGGGGAGTTGCTGTACTTTCTCCGAGATGAATGCGTTTTACTCCTGAAAAGGGAGTGAAATATGGGACAAGCAGATACTCCCTCAAAGAGAGTTCCCGGAACTCTCTTTGTTTTTAGAGTGAAAGGGATGGTTTTCAAGTTCACTCTTAGTGTTTAAACTGGCTGCTGAGTCACGTTCTCTCAGATACACTTGGTCGCGAAGTAGTGCGCTCGTAAGTCAACGAAGATGTACAGCATTCGGAACGGCTTCAGTGACCAATTTGACTGCAGGGGTTCTGCTGGTAGTCCGCAACAGGATTGTTTTAGCCTAATATTCATAGGCAATATTTGTTGCAATGCTTGCTGTGCCTCTTGCACGGGTAAATAATTTCCATGCGATTAGAATTCTTAGGGTACTTCACACACTTACGGGGGCCTGTGTAAGTGCGTGCCAGAAGGTGGGTTGGGTAGTATATGACCTTGTAACCCTTACGGAGAAGGGCCTCACAGAACTGGTGTTTTTGTGTGCGCAACCCGAGCGAGCATAGACTGCCTTGTACCAAGCACCTTCTCTAGAACTTGTGTTCTTCGTGGCCCTGCGGTGACGTTTGAAGCGTAGAAGGTGGGGTTGTCCGAGGGCGAGAGAGAGGGACGCGTGCGGGAGCGTGTAGCATTGTCGCACCGGGGCCAGCAGAAATAAGACTCTAGCAGGTGTCAGGCGTGTGTCGCGGAAGCGAGCTAGATGGAGCAACTGCATATCGAACACATATTGTGGGAGTCGCTGGACCTTGCTTGATTGAAATAATATATATATATATATATATATATATATATATATATATATATATATATATATATATTGTAAAGGAAAGAACAGGAGACAGAGACACAGCACCCGTTCACTGGGCCGGCTGTTCTATTAACTTCCTCTTCTTTTTCCCCTTGTGTCCCATGTTACCGAGCTTGTGCTTCCACTTTATTACACTCGGCCACACTGCATTTTTGAAACTCAGTGCACAACCACATCAGATTTGTCGGTGGACCCTCTTGAGACGAGCCACGTGGACGGCAAAATTGTTCTTTCTTCTCCTGTCCAAGGTTCCCTGTTGATCCAGAGTGCGAACACGCCAAGTGTTCTTCTCCAGGCGTTCTGTGATCGCAAAGCGGCCCTCAAATTTCGCGCAAAGCTTCTTGCCCGGTGGTCGCCTACCTCGTTGGACCCACACCTCATCTCCTATCTGGTACTGCGGCGCTGAACGATGGCAACGGTCGTAATGACGCTTTTGAACGTCTTGGGCTGTCGCGGCACTCTTGCGAGCTTCTTCTCGAATATTGCGGCATAATGTCTGTCACGCGACGGGACGTCCAAGTCTGATCGGGGTATTCCAATTGAGCGCGTTCAGGCGGGGTAGCTGGCCATAGACTATTTCGTACGGTGATGTCCAAGCTGACTTCTGTAGTGAAGTGTTCATTGAGTAAGCAGCAGCCTGGAGATGTCCCAATCTGCTTCTCCCGGCTTACTACTTCGGCAGTAGGGAGCCAAACGTGCTTGAATTGTCTGATTAGCTCTCTCCGTCAGGCCGTTTGCTTGTGGATGGTACGCTGAGGCATAGTGGTGCTCAACTCTTGCATGGCGTAGCCAGGCACGCAGTTCGGAGCTGCGGAAGGTGGGTGCCCGATCGGATATTAGTTTGTTCGGAAGACCATGCCTCAGTTCAAATCGGTCTCTCAAAAATCTTGTCACGTAGCTGGGTGCCAGAGAAGGCACGGCGGCCACCTCCACACATTCGGTCAACCGCAATGAGGATGTAGCGATTGCCAGCCGCTGTCGTTGGTAGGGGGCCAACGTGGTCGATGCCAACTGTGTGAAATATGGTAGCAGGAGGTGAAATGGGTGTGAGTAGCCCAGGCTGGCACCCTGGAAGCCGCTTGTATCGTTGGCATATTTCGCAGCTAGCGACGTAATCACGAACACTCTTACTCATTTTGGGCCACCAGAAGCGCTCCTGTACATTTTTAGTGTCGCTCGCTGACCTGTGTCCGCCTTCCGATGTATCGTGGATGGCGTGAAGGATACCAGGCCGCAACGAAGCAGGGATGACTAGAAGGTGTTCTTCAACTTGCCACTTGTTCTTCTATTGACGACGATAGAGATTTGTGTCACGCACGACAAATTTGTTGCTGTTCTGTGCGTCCGCAAGTGAAGCTATGATAGCCGTCACGTCAGTGTCTTGGCGTTGGGCCGTCGGTGACGTCTTGCTGTGAAAGTAATATCCAGGCTTCCTTCGTGCTAGACGAGTCGTCCCCACTAGGATTTCGCGACAATGCATCAGCCACTTGGTTTAGAGTACCGGCGCGATGTCGGACGCTGTAGTCATACTCCTGTAGTCGTATTATCCAGTGTGCGAATTTATGCTTCAGGTGTTGCTTTGAGAACATCCATGAAATTGCAGCATTATCTGTTACCACCGTGAAATGCCGACCAAGCAGATAGTGTCTAAATTTGTCGTCAACGCTCCACACAACAGCTAGGCATTCCAACTCGTTGGAGTGGTAGTGATTTTCATCATCTGAAAGTTTTCGGCTGGCATAAGCGACAACATGCTCAGCACCATCTGGGTCGCGCTGGACAAGTACTGCTCCGAGTCCAACTTGGCTAGCGTCTGTGTGCACCTCTATGGTCCAGTCTTCATTGAAGTGGCTCAGTACAGGGCAGTCGGTCAGCTGATGTTTGAGCGATTAGAACGCCCATTCTGTGAATGGTCTCATTTAAACTGCGTATTTTTCTTTAGCAGGTCAGTAAGGGGAGCAGCTGTCGAAGCGAAGTTGGCAACAAACTTTCGCAGATAAACGCGATGCCCAAAAAACGACTGTAGCTGCCTAATGCACGTCGGAGTAGGGAAGTTCGTAACGGCTGATATCCTTTCAGGGAGAGGCTGTACGCCTTTCTCAGAGATGGAGTAACCCAGATACCAGATAGCTGTCAGTCCAAATTGGCATTTCTCACGGTTTGGTCGGAATCCAGCGTTGTAGAGCCTCTCAAGAACTTCGTCTAGGTTCCGAAGATGTTATTCTTCTGTTGGGCCCACAACTAAGATATTGTCACGTAGTAGTGACGCTGAAGAAAACAGTCGTAAAACTGCGTACAACGAAACTGGTTGTTTATTGGGCGAACATGTGCCCACAAAAGCAAGGTACACTCAAAGCACAACGATAGCGGCGAACACAGTCGGCGATCGTCGAAAATCTGATCAGCGGCGAAACGCGTCGGCTTATATACCTGAGTCATCGAAGGTGCCCGATTAATCCCTGATGCCCGCGGGTCTTCCAGAAAGTTATAGACAATTCGCGTTGGTCATACAATCAGATAACATAAGCGTCGGTGAAAACAGGCAACGGAAAGAAGCATCGATAACGTTCTAGAAACTTCCTATACAGGCGCGTCCTGCGCCGAGCGATAACGTTTAACGTTTGTTAGCCGGTAGAAAGCGGCCGCCGGTGAAAGATAAACATGTATACGTGTCAATATCATCGAGGTACACAACACAGCCGTGATCCTTAAGCGGACCCAGCACGGTGTTCATAGCGCGCTGGAACGTGCTGGGAGCTGTCCGTAAGCCGAAGGGCATACGGTTGAACTCGTAAAGGCCTGATGGTGTACGGAACGCGGTTTTAAACTTGTCTTCGTCTGCGACATTGATTTGCCAATACCCAGCCCCGCAGGTCTAACGACGAAAAGAATCATGCATTCCGTACTGTATCGATGGCATCGTCAATGCGGGGCAGTGGGTAGGAGTCCGGTATAGTATGCTTGTTGAGCTCTCTATAATCAACACAGAACCGCAAAGTGCCGTTTTTCTTGCGAACAAGGACAACAGGTGCGGCCCAAGGACTGCACGACGGTCTAATTACGCCAGCAGCTAGCATCTCACTTACTTGTTCGGCAATGACAGACCGTACGCGTTCAGCGTACAGTCGCATTGGTACGCATATAGGTGGGTGACTGTCTGTCGGAATGCGGTGCTCAAGCAAGTCAGTACCGGGAAGTTGTGCATTGTTGTCGGCAAACAGGGCGCGATGTTGCTCGAGCACGCTAGAAAGGGTCTTCCTGCCGGAAGGCTCACCTCTCTGTGACTCAGTCGGAGGCACGCAGGAGGTTGTGGATCGCAGCATAACTTTACCGTCCTAAATGTTCAGTTGCACGTCGTTAGAAAGGACGTAGTTTGCGCCAAGAATGATGTCGCCAGGCAAGTCGTCGAAGACGGGCACGTCGCGTAGATGCTTTTTACCAGCGGCTGTGTGTAGCCGCAGGTAAATGGTGCCTGTTGGCTGTACGTTTCCCCCTAGGCATCGCAAGGGTGCCTGAGTCCAGGGATGGAGATTGGCAGGCGTGTGCCGCTGAAGCAGCGCTGAACGCTCAGCGTCTGTGTCTACAAGCCCCGTCAGCTCTCCGATACCGTCGACGTGAATTGACACCAACGGCCTTGTGCTGCTCTAGTATCGCAATTGCTGTCTTTTGTCTTACACCCCGTCGCTAGTTCAGTGGCTAGCGTCGCCAACGGAGGGGCTTCCACACTGCATCAGGGGAGTTTGAGAAGTAGCACACAGCTGTGTGGTGGCAGCCCGACGCCGTCTAGCTCTGTCCTGTAGCACTGAAGCTTTGCTGACGAAATCGTCAGGCGCTGTCTATAAGGCATACACGGACAGTACGACAGCATGCGTGGAGTCGTGGATGCCATCTATGACATACTGCTTGGCCGCTGGGGAAGCCCAGGTAACGTTGCAGGTGCTAAGGAGCCACAGCTTGTCGTAAATGTACACGGCTATGTCTTCATCTGGAGTTTGCTGGCGTGACCGCATCTGCATAAAGCGAGTGTCGGGCGCTTGCCAAGTTCTCGAAAGCAGAGAGCAGCGCCGCGGTCCAGCTGGACCAACTTGGATAGGCTCGTCCTTCAAACAAATTCCAAGCCTGAGCTGCACCTCGGAGGAGACCTTCTGCCATGGACCTCTTCACGGCGTCTGTCCACGCGTAACGATGAGCGACTGACTCTATGGTACGCACCCAAGTTACAGGGTCCTCTTGGAAACCATAGAAATCAGGAAGAGTCGTCGGGGCTTGCACTGAAAGCGTGCTTTGTCCGCCGACTGAAGCAAACGAGTCAGTCATTGTCTCAAGTCGTTTTGAGACAGCGGAGAGGGCTTGGTTGAGCTCACTAGCGCCGTCGTCCGCGAGAGCCACTGAGGAGGCCTGGATGCCGTCCCAAGATGATTTGGCGAATACTTGCGGCGACGAATGCGGTCCCGGTAGTGTCCGTCCGCTTGCGATGCTCGGGGCCAGATCTTCCGAAGTCTCAGTATTAGTCGACTGCGCCATTGTAAAGGAAAGAACAGGAGACGGAGACACAGCACCCGTTCACAGGGCCGGCTGTTCTATTAACTTCCTCTTCTTTTTTCCCTTTTGTTCCGTGTTACCGAGCTTGCACTTCCACTTTACTACAATATATATATATATATATATATATATATATATATATATATTATTGCTCCAAGAAGAGCTTTGTCCTATTTGGCGGTGATCAAAAAAGGCGAAAGTTTGCACTAGGCCCCGCTAAAGACCCTATATATAAAAATGTGGTTGATCCCTCTTATATAGGAATCGGTATAGAACACGAAAGTGAAACGTGTCTTCACAGAAGTAGTGTAATGTTTATTGCACATTCATATATAAGGTCTATTGGTGTTTTGTGGCTAAAGCGCCCTTAGGCGTTGATGCACCCACGCTGACGCCTGGTGGCACGTCTCCTCCATCACGACTACCAACGTCGATGACCATGAGCAACCGTCGTGCATATGGAAGCTGCACTACGCTGCACACGCTAGCACAACGCGAAAGACGAAGCACGTAACTGACACACTAATACAACGCGCAAGACAAAGCACGTAACTGAATCGTCACCGAGTCAAATCAGCGCGTACAGCGCGTCGTAATTGCAGCCTCCGCGATCAACTTCAGAAACATTTTCAGAGCTAATTGCGGAGGCCACGCTCCGCTGTGCTGAGTACGGTGAACGCCACCTAGGTGGCGTTGGTAGTGCTTCTTGATGCCAGCGTCCCTTCGAATGCTGGCATCGAGGCGTCGTAGTGCTGAGACCACCGAAGCGTTCACTGTCGGTGCGCGTTAGTGTCATAATGCAGTACTTCTCTTTTCTGCTCGTAGGCGGCGGCACCGCCCCGAGCAAGAGCGCGGGTACACGGAGGAGTGTTAGATATATAAGGCGCGTCTGTGTAGCTCTCTGCAAATGCGTTTGTGGCGCAATGGGTTAAGCGCTCGGCGATCTATCCTCGCGGACCGAGAGGTCGTGGGTTCGATTTCCAAATTTTGCATGTTTGTGGAACTTTTTCTTCTGGTTTCTTTCTTTGTATTATGTTCGTGTACATTGTAAGCTGACGTATTTCCGTGACGGAAATACGTCAGTGAAGTCTTGGTGGACCCCGGCATAAAACACCTTCGTGTTAAAAAGTAACGCCAACCACTTCTCTCCTCCTCCGTTCCGCTGTCGCGCTCGGCACGGTCAGTGCGATCGAGGCGCGATATCAACAGTGGCGCTGCCTACGTCGGGCCTGCCGTGGCAGACGACAGCTAACGCGCTACCTGAGGAAATCCGCGGAAAACTTCGATGGCGCCCTGCGGAGCAGTTTTTGAGGCACTATTTTGCTTCGCCAGTCAGTAACCGGCCTTAATAATGCCGTTTTGGATCTAGCAACGTGACGACGTGAGACGGCGCAAATACCAAGTGTGCAGCAAGCATTTGCGCTCGCCGGATGGTAAACAAAAAAAAAGCCCTTTGCCCTCGCCTTGTCGGCTGCGGCAACTTTAGGTGCAGCAGCATGCCATCACAACGAAGTTCTTGGCCCTAACACGTTTGATCAGTTTGTGCTTTACCTTTTTCTCTCTCTCTGTCTTGTGCGTACAGCATTTTCGTGGCACAGGCCCGAGAATGGCGGTCGGAGCGCGCTGGAAAGAAAAACATATACAAAAGCGCCACGCCTGCTTCCACGTGACACGGATCGGCCAATGGGGGAGCGGAGGGGGCTGGGAGGACTGGATGCGGCGACGAGGAAACGCCGGCGTGAGCGCGGTGGCGGCAAGATCTAAGAATGGCGCTACTTTTTATATATAGGGGCTTTAGGCCGCGCAACGCTCAAGTCATAGCGTAGCCGGCCGATTGATTGCGTCTCTTGGTTGTAGCTAGGACGAACTTGGCTATGTCGAGGTTTAAACTTGGTTGTAGCTAGGCCTATACTCGTGTGCGTCATCTGTGCTAGTATTGGAAAGGCTGCGGTAGTACTGGAAAAGTGCGCGGCGGTAGCGCGATGGTGTGGGGGATCATGACGTCATACCAGCTGTGGCGGCGGCGATAGCGTGGCGGTGGCGTGATGGCGCGGCGCACCTTTCAGTACTACTGCAGCTATTCCAGTACTAGCACAGATAACGCACACGAGTATAGGCCTAGCTACAACAAAGTTTAAACCTCGACATAGCCAAGTTCAACCTAACTACAACCAAGAGACGCAATCAATTGGCCAGCTTCACTGTGTCTTGAGCTTTGCGCGGCCTAGTGCAAGCTTTCGCCTTTTTTATCTCCTGGCTCAGCGCGCCGCGGAGGCAAGAGAGGCGGGGGTCGGGAAGGGAGGGAGCTGGCAAGGAGGAGACCGCGTGCGCATGCGCCGCGCCGCCTTCCTGGGTGTCGCCACTGTCCTGGTTGCATGGCTACGGCGCGGCAGTTTCTTGATAAGAACCACACATTACGGCTGTCTTAAACAACATCGCTGTTAAGTGTTCTATTGCGCGCACCATTCGATGCACCGAAAGAGCTCACCATCTCCGCATGAGTGAGAGCCGTTAGGGGACCCATCAGCCTGTGTGTATTTTCCTTGCTGCTGCGCTTTCTTTCTCTCGAAACGATCGTCATTGATCGTGCTACAATCTCTGCAATTTCTACGATACGAGGGCTCCTCGCTCCTTTGACAGGCTCCTTGAATCGAAGTTTGGCGTGCAGCTTCACGCCACCTAATCTCTTCGGTACATTCGCTTTCACTGACCCCGCTTTTTTTTCTTTGGTTAGGAAATCAAAACCAAATGTCATAAAAATGGCCGTAATTCTTTCTGTATTTTGTGTGATAAACCAAAAACGCTTTGCGCCATCTATGCAAGAAGACGAAAGCCTGCAGTATATATTATCAATAAACACCCAGTAAAGAATATTTCTCTCCCGAGCAAGGACATTTTTCTCCGCTTTAGTATCAGTCTAGATTTCGTCGCTGGCTAGAGACCTAATCCTGAAGGTGACAGTCTTTAATACAATCACAGGAACCTAAATATTCTGATTTGTGAAAGAGCACACGGGGATGAACAAAGATAGGAAAGAAGGAAACACAAAGGCTGTTCTCTCGCTGTCTTCTCCGTCTTGCCTTCTTCATCCTGTTTTTCCTTGTCATGCCTAACTGTCTGACACTTCAGCAACCATGGAACACTAACAAGCCCAACTTCGCGCACTGCGCCTTTCCAGCTTCTGATTTTTTTTCTTTTTTTTTGAGAACCGCTTTTTTAGACGTGATTAAATAATGGGAGACCATGCTTGCCCTGAGCCTAAAAGAAACATCTCTCAGCTGACTCTTTTTATTTAAATGAAGAAACGGGTATTTTCATTGCTTAAATCCAGACTATCTTTTCGTTATTGCTATAAAAGTCACTAAATGAAGTATTATTATTGTTAAAAGAATAAAAAAATCGTTTTTAAGTGTGCAATCCATAGGGAGCAAGGAAGAGATGCGCTCTGTCCTCTCGACTTGCTTCGTTCCTAAGAATTGCGCACTAAAAAATATTTTTTTCATGTTCAAGCAATGTTTCACCAACCAGCGCAAGTCATTTACGCTTTCAAAGTATTAGTAGTGCCGGGCCTTATAAAGAAACAAGTTAAAGAATGCATAGATGAAATTATTGTGATTCTATTGCAATGTATAGTTGTTATTATTAAAAAGAAAGTGCACGAGAACATTACTTGCCGCAGCAGGGAGCCAAACCAACGTCTTCCACATTGTGTGTGTGGTGCTTTACTAATTACCCTATGGGAGGATGGCTGCAGCTCTAGCCTAAATGTTAAAACACCACACAATCTCCACAAGACGTCGGTTATTCTATCGACAGCAAGTTATCTTTTCATCAACTTTCTTTTCCATTTAGCGTATAATTTCTCCTTTTTGCAATAAGGCATACAAACCATATTACACGTGCATTCTCCTGCTTAATGGCCTGTTTCATCGTATGATCGCGGCTATTAAAAGATAGAGCCCTTCTAATCTCCTTACGTTCTCGAATAATATAACTTTTAGTATACAAGCAGCAGTTAAATAAATTGGGGTATTAAAACCGAATATATCAAGCTAACAAAATATTCTTACAGCATGCGAGAACAAGAACAACATTTAACCAAACGGTGGCCATACGCACGGTGACTGTCGAGTACTCCTTGTTCGCAATGTGTTTCTGATACCCGTTGCTGCTTACTACATGGAGTGATCATATTTAAGTTATACGGAATTCTTAAAAATACCATATTACAGATAACATAAGTCTAGTAATCGAGCGCGATTATTCAATCAGGCGGACCTTACATGCACGAGAATGGCAAACACATATTGAAATAATTAATGAAGATTGACTAATTCTTAAATAATTACTTTATGGCACATATTGCAAACACAAATTGAAGTCGGTCAGTATGCGAAGCGTATCAACTTGCAATAACTTTCAAGAATGACACCAGTTTAGAGATATGCGCCATCAAACTCGCCGTAAAAATGCGCACCGTTTCCACCTACTTTTCTCACAAAATGCTCTTTTATTGATTGAAAAACAACGGGAACTGGAATTTCCATGTTTTTCATCTCGGACTTTTGAAATACTATCTCTAAACTGGTGAAATCCTGGAAATTTATTTCAAGTGGATACGTCTCTTAACCTCACAGGCTTCAATTCGTAAATGGATAAATTTGCGGTGAAGCAAATAATTTAAAAGATAGTGAATTTTCGGTATTTAGTTCAGTATATGTTTCTATTTCTCGTTTCAGTATAGTCGACCTTTTTGAATAATACAGCTCAAGCATAGGAATTTTGTTATGTGAGACAGGTGATATTTTAAAGTTTCGTAAAGCTTACAAACGATCACCTTGTATAGCTGATTATATGGCACAAAGGCAATGTAGGTCCAGGAAGGCATAATTTCAGTTTTAATAATTAACTTTCGATGTCTCACATTTCAGACGCTTACATTCGAGCCCTTGGGAATGAAGAAAAATACAAATTCATGGCAGAGGAATGAACGTGCGAAAGTAGAGAGAAGAAAAACGCGAGCGAACTCGGGCCAATCATTGCCAGCGTTTTTTTTTTTTAGTGTTTTGCTAGCGTTCAGGCTGATGACGTCATATGAATGACGGCCTGCATAGAGTTACAGAAAACCTCGTGGTCTTTCTCGTCAGCTTTGTTGTCAGTAAAATTTTTAAAACATTTCTAAACACAGTATCAAAGCTCCCTATTCTGCACAGATATCTGAATATTATACCGCAGCTACAGAAACCATCACGGCTGTCATGTGATAAAAAGCAAATTTTCACGGGTTGGTGTGCTTTCAATTACGGGGACTGATGTAATTTTTCCACTGCTTGTCTTGATTTCGGAAACATTGGTTTTGTTTTCCGCAGTAGCAAAGTCCAATGTTATTTATACTTTCGAGGTAAAGATGCTTTTGTTTCGGTCCTTACTCGTAACAGTGGTTGTTCGCCGCAGGGGCATCAGCGTCAGCAGGGGCTCGGTGTTTTGCGACACCACGTGCCCGAGAACACAAGGGTTGGACCCTCTCGCGTCTAACAGTGCGCAGCTTAGCCTTGTCCGCGGAAAACGGGATTCTGGAGGTTGAGCTGATGCTGACAGTTCGGACCTTTAAGGCCCCTTGCCGGAGGCAGCCCCCCATTGGCATCGGCTTCACGTAGACGGCACCTCCGGAGTCACCCATCCGGGGGAATTCGCTAGTTGCCTTTTGTTGTTCTCTTCTCCAACCTTCGTCTTTCTCTCACTTTCAATCTTTCATGTGTTCTCCTAGCTTCTTTATTATATATTTTCCAGGGGTTAACCTGGGTATAACATATTAGTTGATAGCACCTATGTATAACTTGCGTCTGCGTTTCCGTCGAGTCGCGTAGCGTCCCCTTGTTGGGCTGGGTGGTGGGCGGCAGGCATAACTGCCAAAATAACATGAATTCTTTATAGATTTAAGCTCTTTTTCCTGACTACCTGACCGCCCTCTTTCGAAAAGGGTGCACACCGATGACTCTCTAAACATTTTTATACAATTCCGAGAGGCCGAACCAAAGTACTACGTCCTTCACTGTGAAAATCCTGAAAATACCATTTGTTGTTGTGCAGCATCTCACTGTAAACTAGGCCCCGGTTACAAGATCATGAAAACGGCCAGCGGTGATCTCTTGCTGGAGGTCCATGACAAACATCAACACCAGAAATTGCCGGAACTTGTTGAACTTAGAAACACTTCAATCACAGCCCGCATCGTTCTCTGAACAGCACACGAGGAGTAATATCCGAACAAGACCTCCTAAACTTGGCGGAAACTGAGCTCCTGGAGGGATGGAAGGGACACATTACGAAGGTCCAGCGAATTAAGACCCGACAAGAAAACCAAATTAATCCCAACTAAATACCTCATCTTGACTTTCTGTTCCTGCACACTACCCGAATATATTGAAACAGGCTATATGAAAATACATGGTATACCATACATACTTAACCCACGCCGCTGCTCCAAATGCCAACGATTCGGCCACGGATCTCAGCGCTTCCCAGGTCGCCTCACCTGTGCAAATTGCGCTCTCACAAATATCAGCACCAAAATCATCTGAACTTGTTGAACTTGGAAGCACTCCAATCACGGTAAGCCCGCACCGCTCTCCGAACCGCTCACGAGGAGTAAAATCCGAACAAGACCTCCTACATTTGACCGAAACAGCGCACCCCGAGGGATGGAAGGAACAACACGTTACGAAGGTCCAGCAAATGAAGATCCGACGAGGCACCGAGGAAATCTCAGCTAAACACATCATCTTGACCTTTTGTATCAGCACACTTCCCGAATACATTGAAACAGGCTCTATGAAAATCCATGTTTGATCGCACATACCTAACCCGCACCTCTGCTGCAAATGCCTACGATTCTGCCACGGCTCAGAGTTATTGAGGTTGCCTCCCCTGCGCAAAATACGCTATCAGGAACACCCTGCTGACAACTGCGATGAGACACGTCACTGCGCAAACTGCGATGGCGGGCACCCGGCATACTCCAGGTCTTGTCCCTCATGGATGAAGGAGAAGGAGGTAATGACCCTCAAAGGTAAAGATATATTTCTTTTAAATAGGCGCCCAAGTTACTTATTTGTGCAGGTATCTCCTGCGCCTAAGTGTCACGGTAGCGGGCAATTGTATAACAGTACTCGGCGACAGTTCGGACCACGCAGAGTGGACCGGCAGTAGCGCCATCCGCCCCCACAGCGGAAGGAGCCTGCGCTGCTCCCCCACTACTGTACCCCCACCTACGAACAAGAGTCAGCAGGCCTCCGTGCCTACGAGGTCTAGGCCCTCTGCTCGGTCACAGCGGCCTAAAACACTAGCGAGCGCTCCGCACAACCGTGCATTCAGCGCCTCGGTGGAGGCGATGGATACATCAACTGCATCGGTGTCCCAGACGCCGAAAGATCGTCGCAGCTCCCTGGAAGGCGCTATAAAGTCAAACACCGGATCACGGAGCCTGGAAAAGGCCCGATTGGCTAACATAGTTTGCCGCCCTAAAACACACAGCAATAAACATCATTGATATCGCTACACAAATATTATATTGGAATGTGAGAGGCCTCCTCGACAATCTCGATGATGTAAAAGAACTGCTACATAAACGTAATCCAAAGCTGCTGTGTTTTCAAGAGCCACATCTAAATTCTACTCACAAAACATTCCTCGGCAATACGTCTTCTTCCGAAAGGACCGTGACGAAGCTCACGCCTCATCTAGAGGTGTAGCGATCGTTGCAGACAATCTGTTTCTTGTCAACATGCAACCCTTCTGACATCCCTTGAGGCAGTGTCAGTGCGGGCAGTTCTTTTGAATTATTTGGTTACTTTTGGTTCAATATACATCATCATCATCATCAGCCTATATTGATGTCCACTGCAGGCCGAAGGCCTCTCCCTGTGATCTCCAATTACCCCCGTCTTGCGCTAGCTGATTCCAACTTGCGCCTGCAAATTTCCTAACTTCATCGCCCCATCTAGTTTTCTGCCATCCTCGACTGCGCTTCCCTTTCTTTGGTAGTCATTCAGTAACTCTAACGGCCCACCGGTTATCCATCCACCAGCCGCGGTGGCTGAGTTAGCTAAGGCATTGTGCTGCTGAGCACGAGGTCGCGGGATCGAATGCCGGCCGCCGCAGCCGCATTTCGATGGAGGCGAAAAGCAAAAACGCCCGTGTGCTTGCATTGTAGTGCACGTTATAGAACCCCAGGTAGTCAAAATTAATCCGGAGCCCTCCACTACGGCGTGCCTGATATTCAGAACTGGATTTGCCACGTAAAACTCCAGTAAGAAGATTACCCATCCTATGCATTACATGGCCTGCACAGCTCCATTTTTCTGCTTAATGTCAACTACAATATCGGCTATCCCCGTTTGTTCTGCGATCCACACCGCTCTTTTCCTGTCTCTTAACGTTAGGCCTAGCATTGTTTGCTCCATCGCTCTTTGCGCAGTCCTTAACTGTTCTCGAGCTTATTTGTTAACCTCCATCTTGAAGTTCAAGTTGAAGTTTATTTCTTTCTGTGTTACAGAAAGAAATACAGAAATTTTCTGCCCCATATGTTAGCACCGGTAGAATGCAATAATTGTACACTTTTCTTTTCAATAACAGTGGTAAGCTCCCAGTCAGGATTTGGTAATGCCTGCCATATGCACTCCAACCCAATATTATTTTTCTGTAAATTTATTTCTCATGATCAGGGTCCCCTGTGAGTAATTGACCTATACAAACCTACTCCTTTACAGACTCTAGAGGGTGACTGGCGCTCCTGAATTCTTGTTCCCTTGCCAGGCTATTTAACATTAGGCTTGTCTTCTGCATATTAATCTTTAACACCACTCTTACACTTTCTCGGTTAAGGTCCTCAATCAGTTGTTTTAATTCGTCCCCACTGTTGCTGCATAGGACAATGTCATCTGCAACCCCAAGGTTGCTGATATTCGCCGTTGATCCTCACTCCTAAGCCTTCCTAGTCTAAGAGCTTGAATACTTTTTCTAAGCATGCAGTGAATAGCATTGGAGAGATTGCGTTACCTTTCCCGACCCCTTTCTTGATAGGTATCTTTCTGCTTTTCTTGTGGAGAACCATGGTTGCTGTGCAACCCTTGTACATATTTGCCAAGCTATTTACGTATGCCTGCTGCACGCCTTGATTACGCAATGTCTTTATAACGGCTGGTATCTCTGCTGAATCACATGCTTTTTTCATAATCTATGAAAGCCATATAGAGAGGTTGATTGTACTCCGCAGATTCTACATTACCTGATTTATGACATTGATTTGATCCATCGTAGAATATCCCTTCCTGAAGCCAGCCTGTTCTCTTGGTTGGCTGAAGTCAAGTGCTGCCATTATTCTATTGGAAATTATCTTTGTGAATATTATATTCATTACTGAAAGCAAGCTAATCGGTCTACATTTCTTGAATTCTTTAACGTCTCCCTTCTTATGGATGCGTATAGTATTGGCGTACTTCCAGCTTTCTGGATACATTTGAAGTCTTGAGGCACTGGGTATGTTATCTCCTCCATCTTTGATCAAATCGACTGTTATTCCATCTTCTCCAGCAGCTTTCCCCCTGGTCATGTCTTTCAAGGCCCTTGTAACTTCATCGCTAGTTATACAAGGAGCCTCTGTATCCTGTTCATTACTACTTCGAATGAAGTAGCTTGGCTGCTCTGGGAACTGTTCAGGTCAGTATAGAATTCTTCCGCTGCTTTTACTGTGTCATTCAAATTGCTGATATTACCCTGCTTATATTTCATTGCATTCATTTTGCCTTGTCCTATGCCAAGTTTTCTTGTCACTGATTTCAAGCTGCGTCCATGTTTTACTGCTTCCTCAATCTTTTGCATGTTATAATGGCGGATATTCCTTACTTTCTTCTTGTTGATCAGTTTCAACAGTTCGGCGAATTCTATATGATCTCTCGAGTTTGACACTTTCATACTTAGGCGTTTCTTGATAACGTCCTTTGTTACTTGTGCTAGCTTACTTACTGGTTGCTTTGGTGCCTTACCTCCCACTTCAGTTGCTCCTTCTGAGATCAGCCTAGTTGTGGTTTCATTCATTACCTCTATGTTGTCTTCATCTTCCTGTTCTAAAGCTGCATAGGAGAGCTTACCTACTGGTTGCCTTGGTGCCTTGCTTCCCACTTCAATTGCTGCTTCTGAGATCTGATGTCGATATACATACCACCTAACAATCAACTAGGAAAAACAGATTTATAAACCTCACAGACGAACTGCCTGAACGCTACACACTCGTGAGTGATTTTAACGCTTACAACACTTTGTGGGGAGAGCCTCATTATGACACGAGAGGGCAACCCATTGATAATTTTCTTCGGACCTCTGGTGCATGCCTGTATAATAAGAAGGTGCCAACTTATTACGGCTTCCAACACATCTCGTATTAATCAATATATCTAGTAGTTGGCTCTGCCTCTCTTCTGCCTGGCCTGGAATGGAATGCCGTCAACAATACTATTGGAAGCAACCACATTCCTGTAACTCTAAACTTATTAACGCAGCATGGCTGACTGCGAGCATTTGAAGCATAAATTTAGTAACAACGAGATTTTATGAATGGGTTTGGTATAGATGTCGCTGTAGCATATTTTACCGCTTCTATTATCGACGTTGCAGTAAATCTTATAAACTGTATGCTTATGATGATGATATGGGCGCAGGCCTCAAACACACAAGGATGGCACAATTAACACAGAGAGGCTTTAATTATCCGGGGACGGGACTAGGGCAACGTACACGATAGCACACACGATTCACTTCCAGGTTGTCTGTCGCTTAGATAGCCATGCACAGCGTCACTGTAGGATGACGTGTGATCGCGTGTCGGCACCACACACTCACGGCCCGAAGAGTCCTAGTATTGAATCTGTAGCAGCGGGTGGCGCAGCGGATGGAGGCTGGGGCAAAGGCCCGGCACACGACGAGCTACTTGCGTGACAGCTGGGTCAGTACGCCTGCCCACCTGAGGATAGAGCATTCGGAATACTCGGCTGCACCCGAACACGCCGACGTCGGATGCTCGCAAAGCACCGGAGCTGGCCTGTTCAGGCACAGCGACAGCCCGACCTACTCTACCAGCTCACCCAGGAACAGCGACCTTGGGTAGACTGACTGCTTGACTCGTTCAGTATGAATTCCCAGAACACGCAGCTCACACTGGTGGCATGGCTGCCCCTTCAGCGCCATATATCGGCTCCTCCTCTTCTTTCTCTCTCGCCGCACCACAACAGTCACCCGCATTGGGCCATGCAATTCAAATTGTCTCAATTCCTATCACATTTCCCCAAGTACAAGAAGTCGAGCAGGGTAGTAGCACGACGGAGTATCGACAGTCACGCAGAGAACGCAGTAAGTTTGATGTCATAATTATCCGGGTCCGTAGCTATGCAGCCTAAATAGTCTGCACCAACGTAGTGACACCCACGAATGTACTGTACCTACATGGAAGTTGTAAACCATAAGGAGCAAACTCCAGCGTAGTACACGACTGTTCATGTGCTTCGCGGAATTGTGGTATCGCAGGAGTTCGTGGTTGGCCGCAGGATTTTAATGGGTGACCATAAAGGTACACACGAAATTTCTGTACCACCCACAGTATGGCTAAGCACCCTCCTAATTGTGGAGCAGGCAGATTCACACCGGAGTAGCTTCCGGCTAGCGTAACACACGGGGTGCAAAGTCCATCGTGTTCTTGCAAAAGAACTGCTCCGAGACTTCTTGAAGTGGCGCCCGTGCGTAACAAAAAGTGTTCTCTCAAGTTGGGAGCCTTTAGTACAGGCTGTTGTGACAATAGCTCCTTTAGTCGCATAAATGCCTCTTCGTGCGGTGTCTGCCACTTCAGCCGGTTCACACAGCCTTTCTTCGTGAGATCAATGAGTGGATGGGCAACCTCAACGTAGTTTGAAACAAAGTCCCGGTAATAGCCCGTGAGCCCTAAGAAGGCGCTGAACTCCTTCTTCATTTCAGGTCATCTAGCAGTGTTGATATCGTCGGCTGTGTTTCAAGGGCTGTAAAACGCGTTGTCCTACTACATGGCCCAAGAAGCACGTTCTTTGGGAGCTGATTTCACTGTTCTTTGGTTTTATGGTAAGTTTGGCTGTTCACACTCTTTGAAACAAGCAATTTAAGGTCTCTAAATGCTCTTCCCATACTTCTGAGGCCACGAGAACGTCGTCGAAGTAATTGTAAATAGAAGGTGTGTCTCCCACAACTTCCCTCATCAATCGGTTGAAGACAGCGGGGGCTGCCCTAATGCCAATAGGCCTGTACTTATATTGGTATAGTCCAGAGCCGCATAAAACTGCAGTGACTTCTATGGACTGAGTGGCCTGGGGTACTAGCTAATACCCTTTTCTGAAGTCACATGTAGAAAAATAATGACTTCCAGTCAGCTTCGCAAGCATGATGTCTGGGCTCACAGTCGGAGACTAGTTTGATTCAGTTGTCGAAGTCTGTGCAGAGGCGCACCGTACCGTCTTTCTTTTTGACCACGAAAATGGGCGCCTGATATACTGAAGCGGACTTTTATGTGATGCCTAACTTCAGCATGTCCTGGACTGCTTGTTCCACGGCATTCTTGACAGCAAATGGCATGGGGTGCTGCCGGACTTGCGTGGGTGCAGTATTAGTTTCAAATGACATTGCAAGACCTCCGTCTTTCCAGGGAGATCAAGAATATATCGTCGTTGGTGGCGTTGTGCCTTCAAGCTCTAGATCTGTCGCATCATTTGTCCCAACAGTTGTTGCTGTTACATCAACCGATTCGCTGTTGGGTCGCTCTTGATATTTTTTCCACGTATTTATGTGTAATACCGTTGTCTTGCTCCCAAAGTCAAGGGCGTAGTCCAACGGACTTCTCCTTTCAACAACGTTGAAAGGCCCCTTCCACATGAGTACTAGCTTATTCCTTTCACCAGGCAGTAGAACAAGAACTTTGTCTCCAGGGGTGAGCTCTCGCATCCTGGCTTTCCAGTCATAATACGTCTGCTGTTGCTGCTTCGCTTTCGTGAGTTTTTGCGTGGCGATGGCGCACGTACGCACGAGCTGTTGACGCAGTTCCATGATATATTTATCGGAATATTTCGCATCGTGGTCCAAAGGGAAATTTTTGCACAATTCCTTTAACACAGCCATGGTACCAGGGACATAACGTCCATTTAATAGGTCAAATGCCGAGTAACCGATGCTGCTCTGTGGCACCTCATGGCACGCGAAAAATAGCGGCCCGAGGTAGCGGTCAGAACATCTACAGTAGGTCTCTCTTGACACATCCGTCCTAGCGCGGGCTTATCGTGCCTTTAAATTGCTCCACTAATCCATTTGCCATAGGGTGGTACGGCGTGGTAGGTGATTGCTTAACTGACAGAAGGCGACTGAACTCCTTCATCACAGGGGACATGAAATAGGATCTGCGGTCGCTGACGATCTCCTGCGGAAAGTCTACTCGGGAAAACATTTCGACGATTCCTTCCGCAACACGTCTCGACTCGATAGATAGCAGAGCGATAGCATCAGGGTATCTTGTGGCGAAGTTAGGGACAAAGGACCAATAATATTCACGCCTACGCGAGCAAAAGGGGTGTCAATTACAGGCATCGTCCCTAGTGTAGCGCCTCCGATGAAATGGCAGGGCACTGTTCGTCGACAGATGTCACACGATTTAACAAACCGTTTCGTCTCCTACTTGAGCCCTGGCCAAGACAATTCAGGAATGATTCGACACACCGTTCTCGTCACACCCTGGTGACCGGCGAGGATCCCTTCATGCATCAACTTCATCACGGTCCCCCTAAGATCTTGTGGCACCAGTAGCTGATTGAGTATTTTTCGACCTGACGCCTTGTGCTTCCTGCATAAATGTAATCATGCAAGTAATATTCGCTTTCGTGCCATCCGCGATGATGATCTCGCCGACCTTTTAGAAGTAATGCCTCAAAGACCAATCCTCTTTCTGTAAAGCTTTTAATTTGCTTTGCTCTATTCCAGCAACTGCGGTTTGCGTAACAGGCAGTGTGGGAAGCGAGCGTGTGTTCGTTTCCTTTGGCACATCGACGAGCTCGGCACCATATTCTTCGTCGTCTTCTGTATGTCTCGAGGAGGCGGCTGAGATTTGCTTTGGACAACGAGTGGTCCTCTATGTCTAGTAGCTCTGATTCAATGGTGGGATGACGTCCTCATGGTAGTGAACGTTTTGTCGCTGTTATGTTTCTGTGGAGACCATAAACTGGCCGTGTCATTAGGTAAACTGGCACCTTCAGTGCTTCCCAACACCACTTAATACAGGGGGTCTCGCATAGATTTAACCGTGGGCGACTCCTTTAAAGAACGGAATGTCTAAGCCTACAATTGCTTCCGGTAAGCAGTGAATCGTGTGGCCGAACAAGAACACTGTGCTTTTTGTTCTTGTCACTTTGTCCTCAGGTATCAAAGAGAACCGCAAGAACACGGTATTGCAGCCAGTCTTTCGTAAGACAGACACCGGTTGTGATTCGAGAAAGCCTCTTCCCCCTGGAAGATTTACACCGTCACATTTGGGGCCTGATCGAATTAACGTCGTGTTGTCTATTGGGATCCTTTCACCATCTTGAAGCAGGACGTATCCGCCACCCTTTTCTGCCGGTTTTTCGGCTTGTGACGAAACTTGTCCTTCATTTTTCTCTTATTGAGGACCTCCTTGTCCCTTTCTGCCAGACCATCCCTGACCTGCAGGGTTCTCTTAAGTCCGGGAACACCACTCCGAAGCTTTATTTCCTGCTTTATAACAAAGGAAACACCAATTGGTTGTCCGCGGGGCTGCCATTGGAGGTTCAGTCTTGTGAGCAGCGTCTAGCAGCAACTCCTTGGTAACCTTCTTTCTCTCATGATTGGTCAGATTTTGTGATTCTATAAATTCCTGTACAATTCCTCTAAATGCCTCTACAATTCCTTTCTTTCAGCAACACGCAGCGACGCAGAACATCTTCTCAAAGCCGTTCTGCAATCATGGCATCCCTGAGGGAGTCAAAGGTCCTCTAAATATGCGACAATTCAAGTCAGTGGTCGAAGTAGCCCGATACTCCTCCTGCATATTGCGGGCCAGTCTCGTTGGCCTCAGGCCTTAGGTTTCGAAACTTTTCTCCATATCCCCTAGCGGTGCACCGAGTGAAAGAGTATGCACTTTATTTAGATCCTGAAGAGAAAGAAATCAAGTGGGGCCGGAGGCCCCGTCAATCAATCTGGCGGCTCCAACAAGGTCGAGGCCGGTAGACAGAGTCCTTCGGCGACGGCCCTGGCCCTCTGGAAAGCCTTGAGCTGAGCGAGTAGCTCTGTGCTTCTGTGCGCTGAGTCCCAGAAGTGTGCAACGAAACCGTTCGAAGTAGCCTTCAGCTGGTCGTAGTCTAGCGCTGCATTCGAATCAAGCCATCCTGTGACTCTCAATGCTTCTCCTATCAGGCAGAGGCTGAGGGAGAGTGCCTATCTTTAACGGGGCCATTCTTGAATAGTTTCCACTCGCTCAAACGATGCAAGTAGGTGTCTAAATCATCCCGTGCTTCGGTAAATGCGAGAATTAACTTATGGAGACTGAATACCTCAGGAGCCGCCCTGATAACCGACTGTTCCGTAGTTCTGTCACTCGACGCACCTTGTGCGCCAGCAGTCTTTTCCGGGAGCTCGATCTTGAGTTTTAGCACTCGTTCTACCGCTTCCAATCGTAGGCGCTCTTGTTGTGCCGGCATTTTTGCGTCTTCTCGGTGTTGGGCGCGCTGGTCTCGTTACCTCGCCATTTCCGCGTCAACTCAGTGCTTTAGCTCCACTCATGCCTTTCCTGACTCTTTCCCTATGACGTACAACCTCTCAACCTCCATCATTCCTCCTGTGCGTATGAGAATCCTGGCAGGCTCGCCAGAATTGTGATGATGATGTTGGTCCAGGCCTCAAACACACAAGGATGGCATAATGAACACAGAGAGGCTTTATTGAGACGGGGACGGGACTAGGGCAGCTTACAGGAAACACACACGATTTACTTCTTGGTTGTCCGTCGCTTAGATAGCCATGCATAGCGTCACTGTAGATTAACGTCTGATCGCGTGTAGGTACCGCACTCAAGTCACGAAGAGTCGCAACGATGAATCTGTAGCAGCGGGTCGTGCAGGGGATGGAGGCCATTGCGGAGGCCCGGCACACGACGAGTCACTTGCGTTACAGCTTGGTGAGGATGTCTGGCCGCCACAGGGTAGACCGTTCGGAAGGCCCGGCTGCACCGGACCGCGCCGACGTCGGATACACGCACAGCAGCGGAGCATGTCGAATCAAGCACAGGGACAGCCGGACCTCCTCTGCCAGCTCACCCAGGAAGACCGGCCTTGGGTACCAGGCAGCTCAGGCTGGTGGCATGGCTACCCCTTGAGCACCAGACATCGGCTCCTCCTCTTCCGCGTCCATCGCCGCACCACAACAGTCACGCGCATCCGGCTGCTCAATTCAAATAGTTTCAACCCCTATCACAATGCTAAATCGCAGGGCGATTCGTAGCACGGCCCCTTCATAGAGTCCTATGTTGCAGCAGTAGCATCTATTGCGCACGCCTCCAGGCCCTCTTTCACAAGGGTCCTGATGAGGCAGTAGTGCTGCTTCGAAATTATCATTAACTGAATGTTTTAAGTTCATATTTCATCTACACACATACCACACCTCACTATAGTCATTGGATGGATGGATGGAAAAACTTTATTATGGTTCATTGGGTCGCGCTAGTTTCCTAGCCCGAAGCGGGCCGCTCCCATGTTGAGACCGAAAGGTCTAGCCTATCGGCCGCTTCGCGGGCCCATTGGACTGCCCAGAGCTGTTCATCTAATGTGAGACTGCGTTTATTGTCATTGTCGTAGTTTTATTGCAAGTATGTGCTTTATGCATTTATACAGCGATCAGTTTTAGGATTATTTACAGCAACGTTACATCTACTTGCCGCTATTCATCAATCCATCGATCGCTCAACACTATTTCTTGGATCTTATTGGCCATATCCTGGACCTTGCACCATTAAACGCTATACATGAACAGTGGTTCTTAAAATCTATCTGTACTAACTGCTTTTGAGCGCCAAATTGTGTTCGGGTGGGTGTAAGACCACTACCATGAGTACTGCCTTTGCCATGCACTAACGTATTTGAACAATATACAGTTCAACCAGCACTCGGGTACATTTCTGGAATTCAATCATTAGCTACTATTCCACTGAAGCAGCTTTGTGTCAACAAGAAATTCAAGAAAAGCAAGCAGCACTGTCTTAGTTTCCCAAATGAATGCGATAAATATTTGAAGGAGCATTATGTTAGCGTTTGATATGGAAAATATGCGAGCAATGTTGGTTATCTTAACTAAGTTAGCATTTTTTTGCAATAATGGCATAGCTAAACTTTTAATGTGCGATATAAACAACCGGGGCGGAATTCACTAAACGAATTACGCGCAAATTTTGGCGTAAGAAAAATCTTACGAAAAAAGCGTATTCACAAAGCTAAAACTGTTCGTAAGGCCAGCAAGCTTGCGATGCCCGCCGCTGCAAAGACGAGCGCTACAGTCGAAAAAGCGCGTATATGTAAGGTACCTTCAGTACCTCCGCCAATAGCAAGCTTCAGTCGATTCACAAAGCCTAAACAGCCGTCGCAGATGAAGACTTAAGAAATTTCTACTATAGGGGTGAAGCAGTCTTAAACATCATTATGTCCATCTGCGCTGCCCGAGCTGACGGAGGTAAGCGCTCGAACGCGCTGTTGCGGCTGATTGGTCAGAAGCCACAACTGATAGCCGAGGATGGCGAGTGCTTATACTCGTATCTTTGTGGCGCGCTCTCATTTGCCATCTCAGAGTGCCTTGAGCTGTTTTAGTGCATAATTGTATTGAACGTGCGCTGCTGTGTGAAGGCAGTAACATTAATGCTGTGCAGCGACCTTCTGCCTGTCTGATAGGCTGTGTTTCTGTATACGCGCTTTAGCTTGAATTTTCATACTCGTCATGACACTCTATTGGGTGTTTCCGAAGAGAAGTGTAGTGTCCGTCCCTGAAAATCATCAAGTTGGTCATTGATGTTTTTAGCACTTCTATCGTATTTTTTCTTCTATTTTGAGCTTTCTCTTGCTCATAAGGCTCCGGATAATGATTTTTTCCAGCGCTTTTTCATCTCATTCTCCATGCGAGATGAAACAATGAAAAAACGCCTAAACATTTCTTACTATCAAAACTTGTTTCTGTCGCACAAATCGCTGTCGTCTTCCGCGCTGTTAGCCTCAGCCTTCTATTATATAGCTCGCAGTTTTAATTCAGCACGAAGTCGAAGCGATGTAGTGTCTGTGCCCACGGTTTTGCTCATTCCGTGGCCTACGGTGTGAACCAACATATGCGTACGAGGGATGACATTCATGTCTATGATATGAAGCGGGACGTCAATACGATGACATATAAAAAGAAATAGCGAATAAAATCACTACCACCATTCATACGAAAATCATGTGGACTGCTTGAGCAAGAATGATGCTGTGAAATAAAGTACACCTCACGAACGAAGCGAACAATTGTCGCATGAGTCAACACACGCACGCGCGCGCGTGCACACACACACACACACACACACACACACACGCACACACAGACACACAGACACACGCACGCACAGGTTTATATTGTCACCAGCAATGGCAAAGACAAAGACCTTGTAGTGGGGCTGGGTCAGAGGCTCTCTTGTCGGACTGAAAACATGCTGGAACCTGTGTGCTCTGTGCAGTCTTGACTAGGCAAGCGCTAGCCGTTCACGGTTGATTAAATACTCCCCGTAACATTTTTTGTGGAGGTTGCGGGCTCTATTCCACCCGGCCATGGATCTTCGGAGCGGACGCCACGTTTCTCCCGCCTCCATGGCCGAAGGCAGTACGCTGTCATCGCAACCAGCGCCCGCGGCGCCGGCAACCGTGGTCCTTTCGCAGCCCCTCGACCCCGGCACGTTTTGCGGCACGGACAACAAAGACGTCGACGATTGGCTCATATTGTACGAGAGCGTCAGCAAGCACCACAGGTGGGATGAGACTCTAATGCTTGCCAACGTCATTTTCTACCTACGGGGCACGGCTCGTGTGTGGTTTAACACGCACGAAGAACTTACAAGTTGGGACCTATGCAAGGAGAAGATGCGTGCATTATTTGGCCGATCGGCCGCGCACCAAATGACATCCCGGCACGAGCTGGCGGCCAGAGCTCAGACGTCCACGGAGTCGTACGTCGCATACATTCAAGAGGTACTAGCCTTGTATCGTACCATTGACAAAGACATGCCAGAGACGGACTAAGGTTGGCCACGTGTTGAAAGGCATAGCTGACGATGCCTTCAACATCCTCATGTGTAAGAACTGCACCACAGTTGACTCCATTATCACAGAATGCCGGCGGTTTGAACAAGCAAAAAGCAGGCCGATTACTCAGTGCTTTAACAGACTCCCGAATACAGCTGCGACCTCCTCGTGCGATGACCCCGTGACGCCCCCTCCGTTCTCGGCGCCTAACAACTTGGCCAGGATTGTTCGCCAGGAGCTCGAAGCCATGGCTCCAGCCGCTTATCAGGCACCTGCTCACGACCATTTGGCGACAATATCTCTCATTCAGGCCGTCGTACGTCAGGAGGTTGCCAATATGGGCGTCGTATTTCCACAAGCCCCCAGTTACGCCCTTCCGCCCATGTGCGCTTCCGGTCCTCCCACTGAACACCACACCGCCCCAATTGTTTCTGCTGCCGCTTCCGCTCCCCGGTTCACACCCCGCTACCTGCAACCCTTCTGAGTGGAGGACGCCTGACGATCGACCAATCTGTTTTAACACGACAGTGTTTTATGCCGGGGTCCACCAAGACTTCACTGACGTATTTCCGTCACGGAAATACGTCAGCTTACAATGTACACGAACATAATACAAAGAAAGAAACCAGAAGAAAAAGTTCCACAAACATGCAAAATCTGGAAATCGAACCCACGACCTCTCGGTCCGCGACGATAGATCGCCGAGCGTTTAACCCATTGCGCCACAAACGCATTTGCAGAGAGCTACACAGACGCGCCTTATATATCTAACACTCCTCCGTGTACCCGCGCTCTTGCTCGGGGCGGTGCCGCCGCCTACGAGCAGAAAAGAGAAGTACTGCATTATGACACTAACGCGCACCGACAGTGAACGCTTCGGTGGTCTCAGCACTACGACGCCTCGATTCCAGCATTCGAAGGGACGCTGGCATCAAGAAGCACTACCAACGCCAGGTGGCGTTCACCGTACTCAGCACAGCGGAGCGTGGCCTCCGCAATTAGCTCTGAAAATGTTTCTGAAGTTGATCGCGGAGGCTGCAATTACGACGCGCTGTACGCGCTGATTTGACTCGGTGACGATTCAGTTACGTGCTTTGTCTTGCCGCGTTGTATTAGTGTGTCAGTTACGTGCTTCGTCTTTCGCGTTGTGCTAGCGTGTGCAGCGTAGTGCAGCTTCCATATGCACGACGGTTGCTCATGGTCATCGACGTTGGTAGTCGTGATGGAGGAGACGTGCCACCAGGCGTCAGCGTGGGTGCATCAACGCCTAAGGGCGCTTTAGCCACAAAACACCAATAGACATTATATATCAATGTGCAATAAACATTACACTACTTCTGTGAAGATACGTTTCACTTTCGTGTTCTATACCGATTCCTATATAAGAGGGATCAACCACATTTTTTTTCTTGCTCTCGCGTTGGCCAAATTTCACGCCACTGCCGCAATCGTCGGAACTACCGACCAAGTTTCCCCGGTGACCGCCGCCAAAATCGTGGCCCGTACTACAGCACATCTTTTCTTGACGGCCAACTCCCGGCCCGTGATCCTCACCGTCTTTCTTCGCACTCAGAATCCACCTACGCCGATATTGCCGCACAAGGACACTGGTCCAGCCGTTCACCGTCCCCTCAGAGTCGCCAGTCGCGCTCCCCTCAACGCCGTCGCTCTCCTTCTCCGGCTTTTCTGGACACCACCCGGGAAACTAGCCAGTGCAGCTCCGGGAGGTGAGGCTGCATTGACGACAAGGACCGCAAAACCTCTGTCGACCCCTACTTCAACACGCAATTTGCTCGGTGCTCTCGTTGACGGCGTGCCCGTTACTGCTCTCGTCGATACTGGCGCCCACATATCTGTTATGAGTTCTACGCTCCGACGCCACCTACGCAAAGTGCTGACACCTGCCGTCTCTCCTACTGTGCGAGTAGCTGACGGCACCCGCACACCTGTTCTTGGTATGTGCACTGCCAGCATTACTGTTGCAGGCCACCACACTTCAGTTCTCTTCGCCGTTCTCGACGCTTGCCCACATGATGTCATTCTTGGCACTTGACTTCTTGAGCGCCCACTCTGCCCTCATCGATTGTTCTTCTGGCATTTTGCGGCTCGAACTGCCATTGTGTCCTGATGACACTGCATTAAGTAACGCTCGCCTACGTTCCCTGGAGTTTCTACGACTACCCGCGCAGGCTGCTACCTACGTCCTTATGTCACCGTTTCCCCCGGTCCCTGATGGTGAATATGTTTTCAGAGTGCCTTGCTAAGTATTTTGCTGCCTCTGCTGCCTGGTTGTGTTGACTGTTTTCTGTTCTGATTTTGGCGTTTGGGCATTATGGCGACTGAAATTGCTGACCTGAAGCGCGAATTTCGCAAAGAATTAAGAGAACTGAAGAACAGCATGGACTTCATAAACAAAGAA